>NC_135202.1:6060606-6363636 GCF_050948175.1 Xylocopa sonorina | reverse complement strand
ACCTTAGTGTAGTAACAATTTGGCTTAATTAGAGTCGCGACAAACTGGGCGAAGCTAATTAAGTGATGGTCCAGGGAACTTGAAGTTTTGTGCCAGGGGGCTTAAAAAGTCTGCGTTTTGCGACGAACTAAACTCCGCATCGATCTCAAAAAACTGCCCGCATGGGAGAGAGTGAGAAAAGGGAGAAGTCCTTGGGAAAGCGTCGTGTTGCGTCGTTAAGTGAAAAGTAAGCGATGCTAATCTGTTCACCACTGGTTAGCCAACCAGAAAATTGAATTTATAGGCGGTTCCTCTAATGCGCGACTAAATTTTCTGTACTTTCACAGACAAATTTTCCGTTTCAATCGCTCGAATGACCATCGAAAGTGCATCTGCGGTGTTTTCGAGCGTATGATACATATATTCCTCTTGGATCCTCCATCTATATGCATAGTTCTATTCTTTGTCCGGCATCATACGTCTACCCAAAAACTATTCAAGTGTCTGCATCTTGTTGCCGCTCCTTTTTCAGGTGGCAGACACGAATTACGCGAACCAGTATCCGATCAGAGAACTGTACACCAGCCGAATACTTGCTGCCTAAATTCGTCGTCTTACTAGAGAGGACAGCCGATCTATTTATTGTTAGGATGCATCCGGGGTGGCTGACCCGTGGCATGTCGCTCGAACAATTTTAGGCATGCACGAAATTGGAAATCACGAGGACGATCAGGTTCGAGTTCGAAAGGCAGGGATACGGTCAAGATCAAAGAAACCAGGTGCCTGTGGCTTCTTCCTGACTACGGATGTTAAAAGCTTTCGTACTCTTCTTTCACGAATTTGCGAAGTACCAACTCCTATATTTTGTTCTGGGTGGATGACTCCTACATTTTATCTCGAGGAAAGCTTATATTATCCAGAAAGACTTTTAACTTCTAATCGAGCTCATTAAAGATTTTTCTGCGACTCGAAAGATTTCGGTAATTTTGATTTAGTGGCTTGTCGCAATAGTTGGTGGCGCTTGTGCCTGGATTACCCTACCTAGGATAACTCTATGATAAATTAAGAAGCGTTCTAGAGGAGGATTCGAACATCTTGGAACATGCCCGGCTGTAAATCTGCGAGGCGTGACTGATTGCCAGGCGACCCGATTTCCGTGATAAACTTCGCGCACAATTTTGATTTAAATCTGCCAACCGTTCGCCCCGAACGTCCATCACAATTTATTTATACGTGTGTACACATCAGAGAAAGCAGTCCTGCCGATAAATCTACTATTAAAGCTGCTTCAAGCCCAAATACATACACGTAGCTTGATGTCCAGCCAACCTCCGGTGATACTATCTTAAAATAAAGTAAGAATTACAGTGTTAACTGGGGCTTGAATGCTATATCTCTTCGTGGAAGCAACTCAAACACGACAGAAAGAGTGGTGACTTATTGTGATAGTTCTAGCAGCTAATATCAAGTGAGAAATTTCTTAATTGAAAGTACTCTAAATTAGTTTGTAATCTATATTGATTAAAATCAAATAAGGAACTTGCGAGTTCTCTATTTTTTTATCGACGAAAGAAGACGAAAGATTTACGAAGATGTCGAGCTCACCAGGCGCCCGGAAGGCGGCACCGCCACGGCCCAAGATCCAACTTCCGTTACCAGGACAGTACTACCCGCAAACTGGGATGGGGTACGTCTCAACCCCGTATGGACAGACTCCCATACCGATGACTCCAGTTTCTGGACCTCCACAGATGGTGTACTCGAACAAGGCCAGTGAGTTTGTCTTCAGCCAATTCAAGGGTATCAAGGATTGGACCAAGTCTGGACTGAGCGTTGGCGAGAAGAGCGCGTTCTGGCTTTACGAGAAGGTTCGCGTACGAAAAATTCGTGTGTGCTTTATCGCTATCCATCTATTGTGAAACGAGTCGTATTGATATCGGTATTAAAAATTTCTGCACAGGTCAGTTCCTGGAGCAAACGATGGTTCACGCACATTTTCTTATTTGTTATCGTGCTTTTGTACAGTATCGGGGGCGCGATGATATTCGTCACGATCGAGGGAAGCTACGAGGATGTGGTGAGCGGTAACATACGAAGGGAGAGGTGAGTGATGAAATTTTTTTAATTCTCTTTGACGTTTCTGCGCTCAACAGTCCATCAACCAGTTTTACTTGGCTTATCCTTTCAATTGTGCGAAGCATAATACCCGGCGTTTTATATAAACATTACCAACGACGTTCTAACCTTCGTCCCAAGGAAAATGTGCTTAAAGCATCATAGTTGAAACGCGACGACGGGAGCGTGAAAACATTATATCCGTACCGTCATGAAATACCAGATCGACAACAACGGCAAGAAAATGTGGGACAATCGAACGCGTATCAAAACGAACACAGAGCACGAGAAAATACATAATACATATTTTACTATGCTTCTATCCATTCTATTCATTCTATCCATTCGGTTTAGGTTGTCCGAAAATTGTGTCCAGTTTTATGAAAAGTTATTATGCAGATTGTATTATTTTTTTTTTTTTTTATTACAATTTTTTATGCTATACAAGAGAACGTTCCTTTCTTTTATATACTGGAAGAAAATTTTGGTTATGTAAATGCAAATTTCTTTATCATCATGGTACGAAAGACTTTTTTGTAGATTCATGTAGATTTGAATTACCATGGCATCTTTCTTATCTTTCTTTTCCTCGTTTTAATATATAAAACAACTCTTCTACAAATTTATAATGTAATATTGAGTTATTTAAAATGTTGTCTCTATTTTAGTTTAATTGCGATAAAAATTGGCACGTTTATAGAAACATTATGCATGTTTGAACTGTTAACTACGTTTGATTCTCGTTTGATATCTGATGATACTTAAAGCTTGCTAACACGCGAGCATGTTTCAAATAGGTGCGATAAGCTTTTATATTGACACAATATGCATTCCTTTTTTACTCTACATCTTTTAAAACTGTAAAGGAACGTTCTTTCTAGACATTCAAATAACTCATCAGAAGAGTTTCTCTCTACGATATCACGTTTCCTCACAAATTGTTCTTGTTCCTTATTTCTCGTAATCATTTCCTTCCATCTTTTATTTTCCTTCGCGATTTCGAATTTGGCCATAACACAAGCAATAGTGGAACCTTCATAGCTACTTTATTACAGAGAAAAGTAGCGATGGCAGCAGCCAGAAACATCTCTCGACGATTTTTCTTAAGAGGCATTACTCCATTTTACTTGAAGTGGTGCAAATAGTATGTCCCATTGGAAAGATTGGTTATGCAATCATGACTTTGATCATAATTATCATAATTAAATGAAAATATCCTTTTTCAAAATGAATCCTTGCCACCATTTAATTCTGAATATTCAATCTTTCGCCAAATTTCATCACTGTAGGCCCTTTAATTACTTTGTACTCTCTTCGTTACATATAAAATTGTCCCATTAGTCACTAATTATATTAAGAAGTTCACGAATAAAACGTAAAAGGGCACAACCAGAGGCAACTCGAAGTAATAAAGTTTCACGAGTTTTCACTTAATTGCAAAACTTTTATTACATCGACTGACTATTCATCTCGATCATCCGTTTTCTATTTTCTCCTTCGTTCCTCTCTTGCAGATATGTAGTTGTCCGTAATCCAGAAATATGTTACATTCCAGGGTGCTTAATAGATTAAGAAATGTTTGGCTCCAACGATGTAAGTGGAGTGAGACAAAATTGCAAGTGAAATGTTACATTAATGCGATCTTGGTTCTTAATGGGTTAAGGAGTATCTACGATTTAAGTGCATCTAAAACGGCGTCCGTAATAACGTCCACGCTTTCCTTGACTCATTCCACTGACGCGTTAACAATAATTTCGCCTGCTTCGAAGGCGAATCGATTTTTCCATCATACTTTCACAGCGGTTAATCGATTGACCTTAAAGCGAAGGTCTGGTTTAGGATTTGCGTTCAGTCCTTGCGTATTTTTTATTCGAATTGAAAATTGCCAGTGTCGTGACTCATTCGATAAAACGGAAAAAAAACACCGTGTCGCAGTTCAACTGTTCACTTCAACGACGTCCTTTGTTACCTATTGTACTGGTGTGCAAACGATCCACGTACCACGGCCGACATGCGAACTTTTATTGAGGGTGGGAAGTGTTAATCGAAAGAAATATGGGGATAGAAAGCGTTAAAAATAAGGTGGAGAACATTCCAAGGTGTTATTTAAATATTTTCCTCGAAGAATTGACGAATACATAGTAACGATTCACTGCTAAAAATAATCAAGGAGTTGTAGGTTTGTGTAACTCAAAGAAGTGGATTTTTCCACGTGTACGATTTATGTAACTCAAGTACTGCGTGAAAGTAGCTTTCTGTTTATTTTCTTGTTACAAATTTTTATGCAAGAAATAAATCAAATGAAATTGCGCTCTTTGAATGAATTCTTCTTCAGATTTGATGTAGCAGTGTATCACTGAAAGCAATTATTAGTATCAAGATTAAAGGGAACTGCTGATACAATCGCTGACGTCTCATAGTCTAGACAGAATCAAGTCTTCTTCTGTTACGTCCATCAGACGAGTTCGTCGTTTCCCCAGCAATAATTCAGCTTTTGCATGCGAAACAGGGACGAATCGACGCGCAAAAGAAAGCTCACTGATTTACTTACTATAGAGTACGAAAGAGGACACAATAAAAGCGAAAACATACCCAGTGAATAATAACATGACTTAGGAAATTTTATATTTTCTTCTAGAACACATTCTATTCTCTTATAGATGACTCGACGTACAAGGCTGACGTGAAAACACTTGTTAATCGAATATTAAATTGAAATACCCAAAAAGGAGATGAACCTGCAGTGACGTTACCATGATTACTACTTTTCTACGTTATGTCCACTGACCTACTTTCAGAGTTCCATCGAACACTCTAAACTTTGAACGAACTTACGTCCTATCTACTTCTTTTTGTAAATTGGGAAACATTCTTCTGTTATTTTATTCGCGACGTTGACAATTCACCACGTACGAAACCGATAACGTTTAGAGTTCCATCAAAAAAGTCTTACGGTTACTTAAGATTGATTCTATTCGTATACAACGTCCCATTAAAGTAGCATATCTTTTCAATTATAATTTAAGCCACAAGAAATAAAACAATGTACGGTTCGAACGTTTCACGAATTTTTGTCAATCGATCTTGGAACGCTGTTACAGAAACGAGACGGTGAAAACGATCAGGGGCCTCTGCGAGGACGAAGTACTGGCGTCGAACTTGGACCAGTGGATCGGAAAGGCGAGTAACGAGGTGGTCAAATACGAGAAATATTTGTACGAGTTCTTCAAGCGGGATTTATCGGATCACGGGCAGAAGATGTGGACCTTCTGGAATGCTGTTTTCTACTGTGGCACCATTTACACCACTATAGGTGAGTCACAAATTTATATAAAGCTTCTAAATTATAAATACAGTTCTAAGAAAGTCACACTCAGGTTTTAACCAGAACAAAGTTAGCTAAAACTTGGAAGAATCATTGTGATCTTTTTTACGAACTCCTAAAAAAAACAACTAGTTTATGAACTTCAACTATGGGTGAAAAATATGTAAAGGAATCATCCCTCTACACCCTTCACAAGATATTATATGATAAACCATCTGAAACTATTTCCAGAAAAAGTATCAGCTATCGTACGCATATCGAATTGAAATTAATTGACCGACGAGAAATGAAACGAACGTGTCGTCTCGACTGTCAGAAAATAAAAGGGAAAAGAAGCTGAACGTTTGCACCAATCGATAGGAAGGCAATTTCGCCAATCGTTAGCTCACCGCCGCCACTGGAAAACATTATTTTAAATCATTGTTGCGCAATACTCGTTGAATCGTGGTTCAATCGGAAAAAATTAATTCCCCAGTCGACACCGCGATATTCCAGTATTTTTACAAATGCTGACGTCACCACGATGTATGACGCGCTGCCCTGTCGTCATTAAATCACAAAGAGAATGGTACTTTTTCTGCGGGAACAAGGGAAGCAGAGGAAAAGCAGTTTATACTCTATCTTTATGATGTATACACATCAACCTGGGAGATACCATGATTTATTTATTCAAATCTTCGTGATATCGCGTTTGTTTGGCTTCCAGCTTGGCTTCCGAGCTGCTAATCGATCCCATTTCGAAGCGTATCCCAAATGTTGTTCGACTTGTTTGCAAACCGTGCCGCATCGATTTTCAATCCCTGTTGTTGTTGAGCATCAAGAATTTAACTCGAATTATAGATCTTTACAGAGCTTGGAAATAAAGTTTAACGCAAACATTAAATGAATTTTATACGGAACAATTAATTACGACAGAAGTGAAAGACCTTGTATGTTTAGTCTAGAAATTCGCAATTTACGCTCTTGCCTGGGCAATTAGGTTAAAAATATTTCGGAAAGTTCCTTCAACTTTTGGCAAAAAGTCCCACAGACTTTCGATCGCGAAGTGCTTATTTTTAGGGGCGTGAGTAACGCCAATCGAGCGGTCGGGAAAATAAGAAAAACGGGTATAGAAGAAAATAGGGAGTACACGTCGCGACTCTTTTCGAATACGGCGCACAATTAGTCATGATGATCAACGCGCGAGCGGTTCTTTGAACAATAAACTGTTCAAACGGGGAGGCTCGACCCCGATTCCAAATTGATTTTCTGCTGGAAGGGTCGCCCAAATATGGGAAACGTTTTGATTGTCCTTTGCCTATATATCTTTTGCTTGCGTCGCCTGGTCGTCTGGATAACGACTATTGGAAAATAATTATGCGATATTTCAGGCGGACACTGTAATATAAATCCGTGTACATGTATAGACGAGGAGCATATACATGCAGTGGAAACAATCTCTCCCATACAACCCTCCAACCTTATCCACCTGCAAATACGATACGTTAATGCATCATTTATCCTTCAATCTTTCCCCTTTAACCAGTATGACTTCCTCTTTTATTTATCGAATACCTCCACTCTTATTCATTTATTAATCTGGTTAAATTGGAAAACTTAATTCCTCCGAATCTCTTAAATATTTAAATAAAACCAGACAGTATAGGTGGTCCTGTAAATGTTCACTTTATGTCTGGTTGTGGTCCGAATGTCTCGCGTCTTAAGTTAAAAGACGGCGTTAAGCTAAAAGATCTTAAAGATGTCTGTAGAATCTCACGGGAAATATCGTCGAGAAGTACTTTGAACGTCTGAAACAGACGTTTCTGAGCCATCTTAATCGTTCGGTGCAGACATTTTCGAGATACCTTGAACGTTAGTCGTGAACGTTTTCACAATCGATAAGGTGACCCTGTGCTGGCCAGAAAAATTATTTGTACAAAATAACGTGTGGACATCGTTCTACGGGGATTAAAATCGGCACTATTTAATGCGTTTTAACAACCGGAGGAAAAAAGATTCGTCGAGCGCAGCCGTACACTGGAATTAATAATGTCCAAAGCATGACCTGGTTTCGTTGCACAGTGCACACATTATCGCGACGCTTTCCATTCAGTCGCCACATGTAAATAGCGTTCAAGTAGAGGAGACAGAAAATCCGTGAAAACGACCAGCAATCCGTTCCTCGCGATGATCGCGCATAAGAACAAACGTCTCCGCGCCTCGACGAAATGTACCCACGCGTACTATTTCGAGGATGCGACCGGATTTCGTAACGGGACGAAAGAGTGTCGTGGGTGACGGTTGTGGGAAGATGAGGCGCCTGTCTCGTCGTTTTCGAAATCCTCCACGGGATACCTTTTCTTTTCGAACCTCTCTCGGCACGGTAAGAGAGTGAGTTTCCACGGAAAGATCGTACATCCGATATCCTACCCTTGATGAGATGGGAATTAAATTTCGTGGTTTTTCTGGAGAGCCTGTTAGCAAACAGTTCTTCCCATTTATTTTCTTTTATCGTAGAGAGAGTCCATTTTGATGATGTGACTAGATTAAGCTCATGAGATATCTCTTTTCACGATGTTGAAATAATTTTAATCTTTAAACACACCTATTTTTACATTTCAGTAATACTGTAGAAGCTCATTATGATCCGCTAACATTTCCTCTGCAAAGAAGGAAATTAATTTAAATTATTAAGCCCTACGTTTATCGACATCTCATTCTGGAATTTAGTATAACATTATTAATTAATATCATTTTATGTGCTTCTTTATAGGAAGTTTCTTGGAAGATTTAAAAATTCTCTTTGAAATATGTTCCTTCTAATAATGTTTAATAATTTCGAGCCATAGTACATGTTACAATAATAGTTACAATAATAATTATTAGTACATGTTACAATAATAGTTACAATAATAATTATTAGTACATGTTACAATAATAGTTACAATAATAATTATTAGTACATGTTACAATAATAGTTACAATAATAATTATTAGTACATATTACAATAATAGTTACAATAATAATTATTTAATTCAGAACTGATCGTTTTACGATCTTCTGAATGTCCATATACAATCTGACTGCCAATTCTTGTTCCCTTGTTTATTACACAATGGAACAGTTTAACGGGCCAATAAAGCATCAATCAACTTAAGAGCTCCGCTGTTTGATTACTATTCTCGAAAATACAATAGTGGAAATTACAGTCCCTGACTTACACTGTACAATCAGACCAGGATGAACGAACACCATTGATCATTTTGAACGATGAATCTTCTGAATCCAAGAAACGTTCGTACAGATTATCTAAATCTAAGCAAAATAAAATTAAAACTCCAATTACTAAAGTGGACGAAGGATAATTACGTAAAACGAATAATAAATAAGAAATTGTATCGTTCGTTGCGCGAAAATTCTCTACGCGACAGATCTATATTGAACAAGCCAGAAATTGTATAAATTCAAGCTACCCTGATCTTACAGATGCCAAGTAATAGACAGACAATAAACTTCCCAGCAATTTCCCCAATCTCTACTCCTCTAGCTCCTCCCATTAAACCACTACCAACCCTTCGAACGAACAGCTCTCCCTGTTATCCTAAATTCAAACCCCCAAACATCCCAAACGCAAGTTCCCTCAATTCTATTTACACCAGTACTCTCCTCTTTCTTCCTTTAAATTCGATCCAAGCGCAGTTCACCGTCAGAGAGGCAAAGGATAACAACAGAAAATTGAAACAAACACTTGCAACACAATAATTTCTAAGTCGCAACGGAATAGCGTTAGTATTAAAACTGCGATCGCCAGAAGATACAAGCTTCATACAACATTAACTTCCTGTTTACTAAAGAGTCGCATGTACATCTCGCCTCTTGCTGCCTGTTCCGGCAAACAAAGCAGTAAAAAGGAATCGCGATGACGTAAACGGCATTTGAAATAGCGGAAGGACTCGAGGGGAGAGCCGCAGAGCGCCGCGGGGCTCTTGCAGCGGTGTCGAGCCGATTGCAGGTTCAGGCGCGGAACGCATCGGGCCGTTGAACGGGTTGCAGTGTCCGCAGGGCCGGCACCGCGTCGCCTGAGCCGCGGTCTCGGGTTGCGCGCGATTCGCGCGGGCGCCATCGCTCGATATCCGCTGCGGCAAAACCATCTGGTTCCTCTGGTAGCGGCCACGCCGGTGGTGGTGGGAGCAGCCTCTGTTTTATTTCTGTCCCGGTGTCCATCTGCACCGGGGGGCCAAGGAGGACGACGGCAGATCGTGCAAGTTTTCAGCAGTTCGTCTTCGTCCCGCGTTCGACCCGTACCAAGACGTCTTCCGCGATGGAGGACAGCTACACGGTGCACAGGCGGCGCAAGGCGGCTGCGAGGAGGCGCGAGAAGACGCCCGACCCGTCGTTGAGGAACCAGCAATTAGTAGAAACATCGGAGGACGAGGGGGAGAGTAGAAGAGCTAGGATGGAGCAGATGGCGGAGGATGCAGAGAGGACAGAGGTGGAGGAGAGGGAGAAGAGGGTCGTGCAGGAGGAAGAGCCGTCGAAAGCGGAGGAGAGGACGAAGAGGAGTCCGTCCAAGTTTGGGGAGGTTGATAACGCGGTGAAGATGATCAACGATCAGAAGAGGTCCCCGTTAAAGGAGTTGCAAACATGTGATAACGACGCTGAAGGTGAGACCGCCGCGCGGTCGGTAAAGAAGGAGTTGGTGGCTAAAGTGGATAACGGAAGTCCGGTAAAGGACGCGTCGAAGAGCGACGAAGCGATTGTTGTAAAGGAGGCTGCGACAGAGGTTATTTCTAAGGAGAAGTACGAGGATGTTATACCTAAATCGAAGGAGGTTGACGCTGATATTGATCAACGGGTCGAGCCGCGGAAGGTGGAACGAAGGCTGAAGAAGAAGTCGAGGGAACGCGTGGAGAGACATGGTCAGTCTACTGATTCCAGTGATATGGAGGAAGTGGAGAGGCATCCGCGGAGGACCAAATCGCCGGAAGGGAGCAAACTGCGGACGAGGAAGAGTGCCTCGAGGAAAACCAGCAGCGGTGACTTTGACGCCGCGACGAAAGACGTCGTCGAGAAGCCACCGCGGGAAAAGAGGTCGAGTAAACCGAAGCTGGAGGAGCTGGAGTTTCAACCGAAACCGGAGAGACGCGCTAGAAAGTACAGTCTAACAGATGACGCTGAAGAGGATCATAAAATGAAGAAAAGCGAATCTTTTCCTAGACAAACCGCGGAAGTGGTTGTCATGAGGAGATCCTCATCCGACGTGAAGAAACAGATAATTCCATTGAGCAACGACAGCCTCATACAAGACTTCGCCAAGGCCCAAATGGAATACTTGAAAAGAGAGCAGAACATCCTCGATCCTGACACACCGGACGTGTTCGAGGACGCGGAAAATGGGATGACACTGAGAAGAAGAAAATTCAGTACAACTTTAACGGAAAGCGAGGAAGACGTCGTGGCGAAGTCGATCGAGAAAATAAAAGCGCCCGAGGTGAAGAAATCCTGGTTCTCATGGCTACCCTTCCCGTCCAAACAGAAGAAAGACGAGGAACTGGAAGAACAAAAGGACCAGGAGGAACCAAGTAAACCAAAGCCAGCGAAAGAAACGGAAGTCAAATACCTACAGGAGGTGCAGCCAGACGAGGTGAAGAAGGTCACTTTCATGGACTTTCTGCGAGCTCTGAAAGACGTGGTTGTCGAGTTGAAGGCGTTCATGGCTCAGAATCCCAGGGAGATGAAAATTCTCAGAGGGATGAGGAACCGTTGCATGTCGGAGTTGATGCTGGTCATTATTTATTGCGGACTGGGCGCGTTTGTCTTTCGGTACACCGAGGGGGCCTTCGAGACTTTCTACAAATGCGGCGTGAAGCGGGTGAAGCGCGACTTCCTGGACAGTTTGTGGAACTACAGCCACAATCTGAGGGAGGACGACTGGAAGAGCATGGCGCGGCGGAAGTTGATGGAGTTCGAGGAACAACTGCACACAGCCCACGAAGCGGGCGTGCATACGTACAGCGGGCAGAGGAGCTGGACTTTTTTGAACGCCATCGTGTACTGTCTGACCGTCATTACCACCATTGGTGAGGAAACCAGGGTAACACTCGCGGATGAAGTTGGTCACGAAGGGAAACAAGGAGGGCTCGATGTCGGATGAAGTGAAACGATATGTCGTAAAATGATTTACGAGTCTTGTATTGATTTTCCAACTGACTAATACAGTTGTGTCGAGGGTCGAGTGGTACCAGGTTGCCGAAAGTGCGCACGCGTTCGCTGGTACCGCGGAAAGTTTTTGAAGGACGTGGCGTTAATTATTTTATGTTCTGTGCGTGGAAATCCTGTTGCGGATGGCCGCTTAGAGGAAGAAAGTCTGTGACTCGTATTGTATATTCACGTTGCTAGCAGTGATTCTTGATTAATTTAGGAGTTAATTACCAAAATGATGAATAATTAAATTCCTTTTGATGGGAGGCCTCTAATTAAGGTCTCTATCGATTCATAGTTGCCACTGGGATAAATTTAATTCCATTTAACCAATAAAATATTAAATACTAGGATATCAATCAAGCATTAAAT
Source organism: Xylocopa sonorina (assembly GCF_050948175.1). NCBI lineage: Eukaryota > Metazoa > Arthropoda > Insecta > Hymenoptera > Apidae > Xylocopa > Xylocopa sonorina. Next base: position 6,351,664 of record NC_135202.1, on the reverse strand, counting down.
GAAATATTGAAGTGATCTCATTTCCAAGATTTTGCTTTAAATAATGATTATTCAAGTCAATCGTGTCATTGTCAGAAAATGCAACTGGTTTGCTAGCAAACAACCGCCAAATGGTACCACTAAAACAGCTAAAGTTAGACCGAATGCCACCGCGTAATTGGTATCTCCCAAGTTATTTTCGTCTCATAGAGATATAGAGACGCAACGTGCTCGAATCTCTTTAAAAGTCCAGCTTTCATCGCTGATTATAAGTTGCGAAACAATTCCATGTATCGGAGTGTCTCGTTAATTAAGAATGTTCCCGGCTATTTTAGGATACGGGCACATTTCACCCAGCACCAACACCGGAAGAGCTATCACGATAGTTTACGCTATCTTTGGGATCCCGATATTTCTGATAATATTAGCCGATTTTGGTAAGCTGTTCACACGCATCATCAAGTTCCTCTGGGCGTTCGTGAGGAGGCTCTACTATACCGGAAGTTGCCGGAAAGTCCGTCGAACTGGTCCTGTTCAGGTAAAATCTGCTATAAAGTAGAGTGCTTTCTTTAATTTGTATTTTATTACTTTGTTGTTGTTGTTTCCTCTCTTCACTGTTTCTTGTACTAATTTTATTCCGTCTACGTTGCCTCGCAATCTCCACTAGATCAGTCGTTACTTCAACTATCCCTGATTTATATCTCCCTATGTAATACTGCTTGTGCCATTTGTTTCAATTGAGTATGAATATTGCAGTACCATTTCATAAATATAGATCTACACATTTACAACTATATACTGTACAGATTTGATAAATTGATTTCACCTTGTCCTATGCTCGATATTACAAGCTCCTGTTTCATCAATCAAAGTTACTTCAGTTGTCTATACTGTATCTTCTGCACTCTGCACTATAATTTTCCTGTCACTTCATAAATAAATACCAACTCCACATCATTATTAAGTATATATAGACTCCTTCTAAGTAAATCTGTTGCTCCATCAATTAAAGTATCCATCATATTATTTATTCCAGAGGTAAATCCCAAAAATAAGTTCCATAACACCAGCAGAAAGGATGCAGATTGATTGCAGACTCCATATGGATCCATCTTTCCTCGCACGTGTCTTTTCATTATCAGCAACATGCATAAATCGACTTGCGCAAGCAGTACTAATCAAAAATGATACCGAAGTGTCGCAGGTGGATGTCTTTCCTGTTGGCGCGTCGCTCCTCGAACCAGCTTTCCCGCCCTACACAGTATCATCCATGCTCGAGATTACAATTTTCCCTCGCTAATCTAAAGCTCTTCGATGAAACAGGAGGTGATGAAAGGCGTGCAACTGGTTTACGACCTGGCAACATTCAAGAGGCCTTCGCAAATAAACCCAGAAGATATCGAGGAGATGCAGAAACAGACGCAACAGTCTCAAACGGTCCTGAATCTGGACGGAAACGCGCCAGAAACACCTGCCACACCGGCCATGTCCACGTTCGCCATCGACGACGAGTTTAATCTACCGATCTCCGTGGCCATCTTCATTCTGCTCGGTTACATCTTCATCGGCGCCACGCTGTTCTGTTTGTCGGAAGGGTGGGGCTTCTTCGAGAGCTTCTATTTCGTCTTCATCTCGATGAGCACTATCGGCTTCGGCGATTACGTGCCAAAGGTGACGACTATCATCATGCCTCTAATTCAGCGAACTTTTCTATTTTCTATCATACTTCATTCATTTCTTCCGCCCTAGATGAGGATGTCCAGTCGTTGCTAGAATAATTCGAAGAGACATGTTCGTTGCAGTGATTTTTTGCGAGCAGTTCAGCTCGTTCGATTTCTTTTATCTTTTTGTTTCATCAGGAATAAATGAGTTCCAGAGAATTAGTACTTTTTACTATACGATTATAAATAAAAATTGTACGTTATTACATGCGAAAGAACGGAGAATTCCTTTTCGCACGGTCCTTTGTTAAGTTCTTGTATACAGTACGTAACTGAGTATCTCTACTTTCGAATCTCTTAACTCCGAACATTTCTCTTGGAACGCGTACGTCCTTCAATTTTCATTTGCAATTAGCGTCCGCTTTGTATCTGACTAGCGGAATGCTCCCAGTCCTCAAAGCTCCTCTTCAGTAAGCAGTGTCGATGATCACGTATAATTAACTTATTCTCTTGCTTCTTTCTTTCACGGTGGCGTTCAGATGGTAAGCTTTGAAAATCAAAAAGTTCATCACCAAACAAAACAAAAAAAAAATAGAAAAAAAATATGTACATCACCGTATATACACTATTCCGTACCGTGCTTTTCGCATAAATCACACTTCAGCACAGTTGCACGTGTTTTCTTAGAGAAATTAAAACCCGCCCGACGATAGAATTAAACGAGCGCAAATTAACAAATTGATTGGTTCGTTGATCTAGCATCCCGTATACATGATGTGTTCGATAATATACCTGGTGTTCGGCCTGGCTCTCACGTCCATGTGCATCAACGTCGTACAGGTACGAGTATCCATAACAATTTTCAATTCATTCCTACATAATTTCCTCTCGCGTTCCTTGTCCACTTATTAATTAAAATCTAAATAAAAAATTCGGTGCACAGGTGATGCTATCAGACTCATTCAGGCAGGCGAGTCAGAAGATAGGTGCGACGATCGGTTTCGTGATCGCTGAGGAGGATCGATCGGTTAATCCAGCGACTCCTCCGCCTGTTGAGGTAGCCGACGTCCACACCGTCATCAAAGAATCCAACAGCGAGGAGAAGATCGCTCCCAAAGCCAAGCAAGAAGACGTCGACTTGTAGAATCTGTTGAAAGAATAATCATAGCTGAATTATACGATTGATCGCTGCGTTCGCACAACCAGCACCAATGACACGCGCGTTTCAGCCTTAAGACGTCTCTAATTCGTCCGCTCGCTTAACGAGCAGTGCGTCCAGTGAAGAATCGATATCGTGGAAACGAAGTCGGTAAAAAAGTACACGCATAAATATATATACACATATACATATATAATCTATTTTGAAACTTGGTGCTTGAGTTCTCAAGAAATTGTTAACGCGACTACCTTCTCCATATGTATTTGGACAGAACGTGGTCGAGTCGGGTCGATTAGTCGTTTCAGCAGCTGGTGGGACACGCAGGAAATCAACTGATGATAAAATTGCTGGCCGCACCAGTAGTCGCCACAGAAAACGCTCGTGATAACGAATTCCTTCGTGTCTGGTATGAAACCACCTTTGGAGAGTCTTCTGGTAACGGAAGGTCCACTGGTGTTTCAAGCGATTCTTCCTTTCTTCGTTTCATCCGATGGGAATTGGCTCGAATTGCAACCCGATGGAATTAATACTTTCTGTGCTGTATGGATCCTGAAACTTTTGTTAAGGGGGCAATGTAATTCTTTAATTTAAAAAGAAAGAACAGACGCTTTTTCTCATAATTAAATATCCTAAGGTAACGCTTCTCCTTTTTGGCTTTGAAATTTCGCTGAACTTTGAAACTTTCACACGGCACGGAACGTATTAATATTGTTTAAGTCTTTTTCTTATTGTTTTCAGTCTGTTTGGTACTCGAAAACTGCGTCCGATTATTATTTCCGCTTGTCGTGCTCAACTTTTCACTTACGACCGAAATGATCGAAACAGTCGAGGCTTTGTCGCTACGAACATAGCGTAAGCTGTACAATATCTTGTTACAAGTATTCTTATCGAACGAACGACATCGCACGCGCACAATCAATACGCATAATGTCTAAAACAAACAAAAATCTTCTGAGTATCCTAGCATAAGTGAAAGGGATTTCCGGTTCTTTTTAATTCGACGATAAGGACGAAAGTATGGTAACGCCAGTAGCCGCTCTTACCATGATTGTTCGCGGGCCAGACGTGAGGATTGCGATTTATTTTTCGTAGTCTAGTGTCTATCGACAATAAACACCACCTCGTACTTTGTATATTTTGTAGATTATAACGTCGCTGTATTTTGTTCCTTTTCTAAGTTCTTTTTATATTGTACACCGTGAAACATTTAAACGGTAGCGGCTGTACCGACTGAGAAGCGTTCGAGACTTCCGGTCCCTGACCTCTGTTTGGATGTTTCGCCTGTGAGAAGCAAAAACAGCGTGATTTTATTGTTTTCACGACCCTCCGATTCCGTTCGCAAAGTACATGTGTAAAAAATGTACCGACGAACGCGACACTTTTATTTGATAATGTTAACGATAATGTAACTGTAATCTGCACATCGTGAGATAAAAATTTTTATATAAAACTTTATTACGTATTAATATATAGTTTATGCTCATTGATCGTTAATTATACAAATGATTGTATTTATGTAATCATTGCCTCGCAACGCACTGCGTTTTTCAATTTCATCGTTTCTCTGCGTATCTTTTTTCGACTATAATTTAAGAATAATTACTCCACGGACTGAAAAGTTTTCTTCGCGAGATCAAATTACTGAGTTCGTTAAGTATACAGAACAGAATGAAGGGAAAAAAAAGAAAATAGGAGACGAGGAGATACATTTGGCGGACGAACCGGAGGGCCGAAATAAATTTTCGCCACGGGAAGAGGAAGAAAACTTGTGCCTTTTTAAAAATGATCTGTATTAGCTATTTACATTTTATCAGATACGATAACAAATTCCTGTATAGCGGTTAAATGATAGAAACAGATGAACAAAAAAAAAGAAACATACGGTGTGTATTCGTTGCTACATAAGCGGCAGAGATATACTTTTCTTCTTTCCTACGATTAAAAAAAGAAAGCAGATCGCTTAATGTCTATTACGATGTCTTTGCAATTTTACTACACATATATAAGTTCACGTAAGAGGAGAAAATCGAGACAGGCGAATAAATTGATTACAGATAACGAGCATTTGTTATTATTAATACGATCGTAATAATGATATCATTATAAAACTTTATTTACGAATAAATGTTTAAGACATTGAAATCTCCCCGCTTTTAATTCAAATACTTGTTTATATATTATAAAGATAATCAATTCTCAACTGCGAGTGTACATCCAAGATTTAAATAAATATAATTAAAGAACAATTGTATTTCAACCACTCGCGATTAAAGGCCGCAAAAAATAAGTTGTACCCGAGCTGAACGTTCATTTCAATTTATTCAAGACAAACACGCATAAGTGCATTAATATTCCATTATGAAAAACTTACATTATTGGAGAATCAGATGTTACAACTTTAACAATTTTTTTAAACATCTCTTACAAAACAAAAATATTTTTAATACTTATGGCGCTATTCGTGTGACGAGCGCTGAAACTATTTGGCTAATAGTTTCACCACTCACCGAGTAATATTTAGTTTTTTCTTTCCATGGCAGACGTACTTGAAATGTAACAGCGTTGGCAGCAATGACTGTCAGACGATAAACGAAAACTCGGTGCATATTCAGCGAACATCAAAATGGCCAAAGGATGACAACATACGGCTGTCAGTTAAAGGAGAAAGTTGATATCGCGAAGAGAAACGAGGGAAAATGTCTAACGTTCAGTATGTGGATGAATTGGTCAAGGAATACCTGCTCTTCAGGGGTTTTAGTCAAACCCTGAAGGCTTTTGATAACGACTTGAAAGCCGAGAAAGAAAAAGGCTTCCGGGTGAGCGTGCAAGAAATTATGATAGAAAGAGAGAGAGAGAGAGAGAAAGAGAGAGAAAGAAAATATATGAAAACAAGACGTTTTTGAATGATTAGAGTTAATTAAGATATCGCAGTAAGAAGGAGCTAATCAATGTACTGCTCTAATCCATTTTGAACACCGAATAGCTTAGAGTTTTAATTGAGAGAAACATTAATTTCTGTTTCAACGTATTTTTTGGTAGAGAGCACGTTTCCTTACTTTTTTTCTGTTCACCAGGTTGATAAGATCGTCGATCAATTGATGCAATATATATATAATTACGACCTAACGTCACTAAGAGAATTATGGGGGCACTTGGACGTCAGAATGTTCTCTCGTTTGGAAAGTCATTTTACTCCAGCCGTGAGAAAGTTGGAGAATGCAGTTCTGAAAATGTACCTGGTTAATGCAGCGGTGAACAATAAACAGGACCGGATTCAAGAGTTCTTTACGAAAATGACACCAGAGCTGCAAGGCCACTCAGAGTGGAAAGAATGGTTTGGTAAGAGCTTCTGTTTGTACACATTTTTGCTACAAAATAATCTGTACTGTGTTTAATTCCCTTTGTACTTTCACAGCATTACCATTCGTTAAGAATCCTGAAGACAATCCAACATACTCTGTCCACTTTAGTAGACAGTGGCAGGATACTATGTTAGTGTCCCTGCACAATTTCCTTGCTACTATTTTCCAAGTAGGTGAAAGGTATTTCGCATCGTGCCTCTCATATTACAAGTCTTGTCGCTTTGACATAGTGGAGAAAAAATGTTAACTACAGTACTTCCGCATATAGTAATTCAAATCATGCAATAAAGTATGAAGAGTATTCTAATATTCTTGTACTCTGCTTCTCTGAAAAATTAATACATAAATCTACAATATTACTATGTAACTTCCAATGGATGAAAGTATAGCACTACATTAACGATTGAATTTTTTAATGCTTTACAATTATAGTGTATGCCCCAGCCAACGTTGCTTACAATAGACGAGGATACAAATAGATTGAAGCGTCTTCAGGAAGAGAACGAAACGCTGAAGCAACGTTTGAGCGAGTCCGTCAAGATAGAAAACGTGATGGATATAAATCCAGGGCCGGCTCCGCAGCATCCACCACTCATGGACGACTTTTATATCATAGCACAGTAAATATTTCCGGCTATCGTTGCATGCGACCGAAGTAATAGGACGCGTTACGCTAACTGCTTACTAACATTTTTCTTACTACTTAAATAGAGAATCTCCTTTGTTAGAAAATCCTAAAACTCTGAGAAATCTGATAAGAAACATAGGCGGTGGTTCTAGTCCAATTTTAAATAGAAAACCCGGGACGAGTACGAAGAAGGTAGTCGAGCCGGAAGCAGCGTCGACGAAAAGAACGAACGCGAAAGGAAAAGTAAATTCGATCAGTAAATCCGAACCTGTTAACAAAAGAAGCATGAGCTGTGATTCAAGATTGACAAGCTCCAGAAAAAGAGATTCGTCTATCGATGCCGTAGCCGAACGGAAAGCTAAAGATAAAATCGACTCCACTTACATTCTTCTTAGTCAGGTAACAAAATTGTTTCTCATTGTTTTACGATCTTAATACACTTAATAATTATTCTACTAACGGGACATTATTTTTAGGAAGAATATACGGAACACAAAACGTCGATAATTCAATGTAAAAGTAATGCCAGCGGTTCGTACGTTGCTACAGGTGATGCAGATGGCATCATTAAAGTATGGACCCCGATTCCTTCACCAAAGTAATTGATTACTTACGATACCGGTTTTATATCTGAAAACTTAAAATAATTTTATTATTCTTTTGTCTAACAGGACCGTCACTACATTTACTTCTACCCCAGCAAACTCAAACAAAGCTATTACAGCACTAGATTGGATATCAAAGAATGAACGTTATTTTTTACACGGTGATAATAATGGCCTGATTCAATTACATGATACCCGCGACTGTAAAACTCTATGGGAAATTCATCACGAGAATTCTCGGATAATCACTTTATTATGCAATCCAACAGAGTCCACGTTCGTGTGTTCCGTGTCCGACTCGAACGAAGGAAAGTTGTTATTATACGATATAAAAACGCGAAAGTTAGAAAGAACTCTGCCAATGGAGCAGAATGTAACCGCATTATGTTCTGCGTTCAATCACAATGGGCAACTGCTCATCACGGGATTGTCTAACGGAAATATTTTAATACACGACTTGAGACGGAACGAGATTATCGATAATATTAGCTGTCACGCGAGTCCAGTGATTGATATTGAACTAATAAACGATTACACGAACATATGTACGCAAAGTGAGGATGGAAAATTGTGTCAAAGAAGTCTGAATCATTCCGGGAAAATTTTGTGGGAAACTAAAATTAAGGTGGAGAAGAATACAGTACACGGGAAGTTATTTACTTTTGACCAAAGCGGTAACTACATGCTGCTCTGCACGCAAACTGGAGGAAATATATATAAAGTACGTGATTGTATTTAATAATTTTCTTGTTTAAACCTGTACTAAATCTAAATTTCTCGCAGATGCCGCCAGGAGCACAAGCAAAAATTTTAGAATTAGGCGGACACAAAGGTACATTGTGTTGCGACTGGTCTACTGCCAATCAATCCGGGACTTGTATAACTGGTGGCGCGGAAGGCAAAGTACGAGTGTCGACGTTGCTCTCGCCATGATACAGAAGTAAAATTAGTATTTGCGTGAACTCATAAAACATCGTATAAAATTTATAAGATTAGCTCAAATTTTGTAGATATTAAACACTTAGCGCGATCAATGTTACGAAATATCACAATCGTAATCGTTGGACGATGAATCAGAAGAATATTTCATTTAAAGGACACATTCGAAGTAATATAAGATTAAGGGAAAGATTTAAATATTTTATGAAGAGTATAATGAATGGAAACGTATCATGCATTAGTGCAGTCGTGTACATTGTAATTCTAATCTTTAAAATGGAATCAGGGACTATCAATTGTAAAATGTACAGATAATATTGTAATTGTAAAAAAAAGAATACAATAAGATAGCTTATCAGTGGGCGCCATTAATCAATAGGACACATGGGAATAAATGAGACTTTGTAAAAAAAAAAAAAAAAGAAAAAAAATGACAAGAACAAAATTCGACTAATTCATGTAGCGTAATTATCATGTGTATACCTAATGGTAGAAATCTAATGGTACAACTGTAAGAGGTACAGGAACTTGTCAATAAATATTGGTCAATTTTAAAATACCTTTACGTTATTCTATTTCAATGTATTCTCCATAAGCTTCAAACACAATTAAAATATTAACATAAAATACTGATAATTTCCTCTGTACAAGATTTATACACTGCCTGTATTAATAATTTAATTCTTACCCTATTTGCCTATCTTAACAGGATAGGAGTTTTAAGTGTGGTTTTCTCATTGACCAACGATTAAACGGACCCGTCATATCTAACTGCGGTGACCAATACCGTCTGAGAGCTTCAATTATTTCTGCAGGCGTTATCGGTTTTGTTACAGCAACCTGCTTAATGAGTAAGAACAAAACGTATAACATGTTTTTTTATCAATTCGTTCTTTCAAAGTATATCGAAATTATCACAAACCTTGCCATGATAATATGGTTTATATGTACATGGATTAACATAGCTAAGTCTAAGTCGATCTATTGCATCCCCATATATTTTATTTTGATCTTGTCTCACTAACATTGCAAAATCTACAATTTGTGCTACTACCTCAAATGCTAGATATCCCAGAACAGTATATGCTTGCTTTGATATTGTTATATCACCTAAATAATATTGAAACGTAAAATTATTACCAAAAATAAAAGTGTTACTGTACATGATATACTCACTTTCTGGCATTATCCAATCATTAAATTTGTGCCGATTCTTATTCGCAAAGGATGCATTGCGTGCTTTACTAAATTTTAAATATCTAGCCTCGTCCATGGATCTTGTCATAACTTCAGCACGAATACATCTTTGTTGCTTAACCTCATCCACGGTAGATGAGTCTTCAAGGAGTTCACCAGTATTATCGATTAAACTAAGGAAACTATGAACTGGTCCCTTGTGTTTAGATTTTTCTGCATTTTCACCTGGTATAGTATCTTCTGGTATATCGTTATCTATTGTCTTGTGTATGGAAGCCTTGAATTCTTTCAACTCTGTAAAATAGTGGAATATGTGTCAGTATAACATAAAAACTGAATAGCTTATTCAAGTAGTCATCCATGCGTGTAAAATTTACCTAAATATTTTAGAAGACGTTGCAATTTAACCTTGTCCTTTCGTAATAAAAAGACCAGATCCTCAGCGGAAATGCAGATGCCTTTTTTCGCGTTTCCCCGTCTTTCAGAAACTTCACAGGCTTTTCTTATCATCGTTCTCATCTGTTGCAGAACAACTTCTTCTATGATTTTTGCAGACTCGATCAACGGCTCACTGCTGTCTCCAAATCCATGCATCATTTGCCGAATTTCTGTAAAACATTGTTCCCATTCATGTAGCATTTAAGAATAAAATTACAAATAAACGCAAAAGACTGACATACCGGCAGTGTAATTCACAGGTTCGTTTCGCAAAAACTGTGAATCATTCGCTGGTTTAGTAAAAGATGCTTCAGCCATAATTATAAATTATTTAACAACCTCTACTTTAATTAAACGTAGGTAATATTTTAAAAGAAACTTGTTGTATTGTGAATAACAAATAACATTAGCGTATGAACATATCAATTGAGCATAGGTTATGTTTATACTCATTCAATGAAGTACAAAACAACAATGACGACAGGTATGGTCACGTGATAGACTTTTCATTGGTCTATTTTGAAGCACGTGCAAAGATGCGCCAAGTTAATTTTAAACTCTGTTAAACTATGCGCTATTGAAATATAATTTACATTTTAAAGGAGAAGGTTGGAAAAACAATTATTGTAAACATCTGAGAAAGAATTATTGCTGTAAATATTGTGTTTACAAGTTAAACAATTAAAGAAAAACTTCTAATAAGGTAACAGTTTCTCAACGTAGCAATATACGTTCGCAATGTATAATAAAATGTATCGTCGCGCTTGAAACAATAATGAATTGTCGTGTAATTGTTTTAACAATTTTTCTAGAGATCACACTTGACAATGCGAAGTTATCGCAATGTGGCGATGTCGTGATTTCTTTGTGCAATGTGAAGTAGGTTATGAAATAGAGGAAAAATGGCGGATAACGATGTAAACGGTGATTCCGATGAGGTGCAGCAGGAGAAATCACAGAAAAAAGCAGCGAAATACGATAGCGGAGCGGCAGATTTAGAAAAAGTCACAGACTATGCGGAGGAGAAAGAAATATCCTCGTCTGATGGGTTTTCATGCGTAAGCGCCCGCGAAATTTTTTATTATCCCACGTGTTTGTGATTGTCAACAACGTTTATTTAATTTCTTTCATGTCAATAGAAATTTTCTGTTTTTACCTTAAAAATCACATGTTTGCTGTATCTTAATGCACGCGCATGAACATTTATAAGCTCTTTGTGTAAAAATATAAATAATTATAGAACATAACCTATAAAAACATTATATGTATATGAAACGATTAATGGTGAGTGTTAAATACAATTTATGTACTATAGGCGTTAAGTATAATCGGAGACCGACGGAATAAAGAAGCTGCGGAGAAAAAAGCAAGAGAAAAGGAATTGCTGAAAATTCCTATTAAAAAAGAAGATGTTGACCTCATAGTAAGGCATTTACCATTGTTTCTATTTGTTTTATATTACAAATAACGATCGTTATTCGTTTACTGTACCTTGAACGGTATTTCTTAAATTGTCGCATTGACATTTTTGTTTTATCGCAGATGAAAGAAATGGAAATAAGCAGAAATGTTGCTGAACAAACGCTCAGAGAACACAGGGGTAATGTTGTGGAAGCGTTGATCACATTAACAAATTGACTTGTACAGCATGAAATTGAAACAGAATACATTCACATAAGTCACAATTTTATTGTAAGTTATATGATCTTAGGAATTGTTATCAGTTTGGGTAACTAATAATTTATTCGTGTATATTACAAAATATATTCTAAGCGATTCTGTATAGTTTTCTTTTTATTATTTTTTTCCTATTTGTGTACTGTTTGTTACGGGCAGGCTAAACGAGAATATATTAAGGGATATATTAAATCTCAGGAAAAAGTAATTGTAACTTAGATTGTATCTGTTATCATTGAGGAGTTACCTCTTGATAAGATTGTAGCTTTTATATGTGCAAAATGTACTTGATGTTTTAGTTTAAAGCAAGGTATACTGTTTGCAAAAGACTTGAACCATTTACAATAGCTATATTTTTCCTCAATAATAATAACATTTGAAAAGTTGAACAAATTCTAGTGCAATAAAATTTCCATGTTGAAGATTGATTATGTAAAATAAATTAGAAATTATTCTTGCAATTATTTCAATGATAATGTGACTGTGATTTTCCACTGCACAGATTTCTTTTCTTTTCTTTTCTTTACTTTTTATAATTATCATGTCTGCAGTGAGTAATTTAACAAATTGTATAGGTGTGTTTTGGGTTTTATGTTGTTTATATTCCCCTCTTATCCATTGTACCTATAATAAGAAAAAAAATACTGTGTTATTGAATAGAGTTAAACACATCGACGTCAGTTTTAAATAGTTTTCCATGCAACAAAAATACAACCCGTGGCATACAGGCATTACTAGCACGGAAAGGTAGGCTTATTTGATTGTTATCAAGATAATAGCTTTAGATTTATTATATTTTTATATCTTTTCTTCTGGTCTGCAATCCCGTTGCTACGGCATGTGTCTGGATTATAATTTTTATTGGTAAGATCATTTTTTCCATATTCTTTATATACCTCGTATTGGATTTTTTTGAATAATGCGACGTATTTTTCTTTTTTAAGCAGATCCACGCAAATGAACTGTGATTACAGCCACGCAAATGGTCATTTTTCTGTTATTCGTATTCGGTACTTTTTTCGCAATTTTAATGTATTGCAAATCGTTGGGCAGGTATGAATTACGTTTTAGATAATTTAACGCTCTGTTTCTAGCATAATATTGGACGTTCTAAAAATTCAGGGGCATTTGAAATTTTATTAATTAACGTACTGAGAATAATTAAATGCAAATTGGCTATCATTAATACTGTAATTTTATGTGTATTTATATCGCCAAGGATTCACAGAGGAGAGCAGAGAGCAGAGCATTCGAGAAATTTAGATCATGATCGGATCACAGACCAAAGTGACCAGGATGACAGTATAAACCCCAGGACGTTACAGTCTTTCCCAAATTGTGCAGTCATGGAAAGACCACCCACTTATAGCGAAGCTTGCAGCGCTCCGCCACTTTATGAATATCCTTTGAACAGAGTACGTTACGTTTACTATAACTTCTACTTTGAATAATTAGCTAAAAATTGCCAACTAAAACGATTGATGAAATAAAAAAATGCAAACGTTCATTTTTTAATATCGCTTTGCACATTATCAGGTGACGACAGATAAAATCTAACTTTATCGCTCAGCGTATTTACTTCTGTTTTGCAGGCATCTATGTTCGAACCACCGCCAGTTTATCCAGATACCCCAAAGGCATGTGAACGAGTATCGCATCCGATCAATCAAGAATTTTTGATTACGAATCACATATAACGCGCATAAATATAAATTTAAGCGATCAAAATACATAGGTAAACAAAATCTTTATCTAACGCACGCAATAAAAGTAATTTTTTTAATGAGGATCTGTATCTTTCTGATATACATACAGGACAATTCACTACTCGTTTGATCAATTTTTACAGCTGATACTACACCGCAAAACCAACAAAAAAGTTTATGTAAACCTAGGTCCGATTTGCAAAATGGCAAAGAAAATTGGGAATTTTGTTTTTCAGAGAAACAGAAGTTTCACTCGTACTATTGATTACATCCTCCAAAACGTAAGTCCCACAAGAAAATGACAAAGAATATTGGAAAGAGCAATAAATTTACTATTACAATAGTCCCTAATTTATCCTGAAACTCGAAAATAGGTGGAGTAATAAAAGTTTAAACTTATCTCGGGAGACAAAATTTGTAAATTGCGAAAACTTTGATCTCCTATTTAGGTAATTAATTTTAGACGTGGTGGGCAACAAATTTGACAAAACCTTCATTATTCAATAAGCTTTCTGATGATATAATCAGTTTTTTATTCCGCCGTACGGAAGTAAAGAAATTTTGTGTGAAATGATGAAAACTGCGGCTTAAACTTGCTAATTTTATTTCAATACTTTGTATACTTCCCGCTTTAGAAGTAAGAGAGAGAAAGATATATAAAAAGCTATAAGAAAGAGTGAGACAGATGATACCTACTCTCTTCAAGAACCCCTGGCGCCATCTCTGTAAAAAGTGCTCAAACTGGTCGCTCAGCGTTATCGACAGTGAAGTGAACTACTTAAAACTACTAGCGCCATCTATACGGGAATCACTGAAACTAATACCCGACTAGGTTCAGCGCTTCTCCAACAGATGGCGCTAGTAGTTTTAAGTAGTTCACTTCACTGTCGATAACGCTGAGCGACCAGTTTGAGCACTTTTTACAGAGATGGCGCCAGAGGTTCTTCAATAAGGTACGTAACATCTGTCTCACTCTTTCTTATAGCTTTCTTATATATCTTTCTCTCTCTTACTTCCAAAGAGGGAAATATGAAAGAAATTACAATAAAACCAGTAAGTGTAAACTGCAGTTTTCACCCTTTTATATAAAATTTCTTTGCTTCCGTGGGGCGGAATAAAAAACTGATTATATCATCAGAAAGCTTTATGAATAAGGATGTTTTTCTGAAATTTTCTGCCCACCACATCTAAAATGAATTACTTAAATAGGAGATCAAAGTTTCCGCAATTTACAAATATTGCTTCCCGAGTTAAGTTTAAACTTTTGTCACTTCACCTATTTTCGAGTTTCAGAGTAAAATAAGGGGCTATTATAATAGCAAATTTATTGCTCTTTCCAACATTCTTTGTCATTTTCTTGTAGGACTAACGGTTTGGAGGATGTAATCTATAATATGAGTGAAACTCCTGCTTCCTTGGAAAAAAACAAAAATCCCAATTTTCTCTGTTATTTTTGCAAATCGGACCTAGGTTTATATGAGTTTTTTTGTTGGTTTTGAGGTGTAGCATCAGCTGTAAAAATTTGTCACACGAGTAGTGAATCACTCTGTATATACTTTTTACATCGCTGAAGTAAATCCAGAACGAAAGCATATTATTAAATTAACGAGATACGGGATATAATGAAAGTCACGTACAAATTCTCATGATTATATAATGAAAATGTCATTTATTTGATGTGGTGCAATGACTTAAAGTAAATGGAAAAATGAACGTTTGTATGAGCTGGGTTCGATGAACAGCAGTCGTGTACTTCGAAAAGCTACCACTGCTGAACTATTCGTTACAAAAAAGCTTCGTTTCCTTTCTTTTCTTATTTTCCACGAGTTTAAATGCAATATACAACGGAAGTGTGTATTCAGACAGCAGCGCAGTAGTAGCCAGCGTAACACGGACATGCTGATTTTCATGATGAGGTAACACTTGTCTTACTTGTACTTAGTTTATCAAATTATCCAGTCATACGCTCATGCAGATTGGTTCGAAAAAGAATTGCATCTAATATTTCTCGAACTGTCGTACGGTATTAATATTTAGTGTTTCGTTTTTTTGTATTTTTTTTCTCTTTCATTTTTCTAGGAAAAAGACATTCAACATTACGAGTTTCATGAGATATTCTTTTTTTTTTTCGCCGCACAGTCCCAAAGATAGAATTATGGGTAGTAGAATGGACGTAGACAATTTTCTCGTTCCTTCTTTTTTTGCTTCCAACATTTTCAAAAATCTGAGCGAGCACATACGGCCAAAATCTGTTCCTTAAACCGCTTACGTCGTTTCGTTATTCTTTACGCTATATTCTTTTTTTTTATCCCCCCCTCCCCCCACGTTTTTCTTCTTTTCACCATTTTTGTCGTTTCATCTTTGTGTAAGCCCTAACGATCTACTACGACTGAAATAAACATCGTGTAAAAAACGGTGGAAAAACCTTCTCTAACTATTTTTCCATAGGAGTTCCATATCTTTTTACCTCCCCCTTTCAATCTCGACAGAAATACATTATGTATATGGCGTCGTAACACGAGCGACACAGGGAGGGGGGGTAAAATGCATGTACGTGTCGAGATTAAAAGGAACGGGATACGATACACATATACAATTCTAATCGTATTAATTTGTCGTAATTACATTACATTTACTTAAAGCATTGCTAGTGTGTTTCAAGGAACATGAGTTTAGCACAGTCTGTAAAATAGAGAATAAATTATAGTTGGTTATTGTACCCTTCGTTAAAAGTATAGTTCCGTTTCGGTTCAGTTCTTATAAAATACAAGTTAGATATGTACAGTAAAAACCTTAAAATCGAAAGGGACGCTAGATTTGGGACTGTCCGGAATAGTAGCGACCTTCTTTCCTTAAAAGATAAATTTCTTGTTTTCTTTTCTTTTTTTTTTCACTGGCTGCCAGGATCGTCAGAGGGTTCTAGAAATGGTTGTGATTACAATTGCGGTTAATTACAGTGGTCTTATCACAGAACATGTATGGCATTAAATCTTCGATATCATTACTCCCTTGTAATGGTAGGTGTATTATTTATATCTCGTATTTAAAACGTTCGGTAAAGCTAGGTCGGAGGATCAGGAAGCCAGTACGGTACTAAATGATGATTATTGTTGTCTGCTTTTTTTTTTGCGTATCTTGTCGGTTGCCCATAATTCAGATCATTGACCACACACAATTTTTGCGACTTCCGTTAATTAATTACACAAAAAACGATTAATATTATCGTACTACGTAATTGACTAACTTTTTTTTTTATTTTACATAACTTCGTTTAATTCCTTTTTCCTGTTCTTTTTCTTCCTCATAAACGCGTGTCATCGAGTTCGTTCGTTTTTTCTGTTTTTTTCGTTTTTTTCCCCCGTTCAACGCGAGACTCTTGAAACGGTCTCCAATTTAATACACGTATCCAGCGTACGAGTACGATAGACATTTCAATAATAATCAACATAAAATTCATTAAATTATGGACAACCCTAAATTTAATACAATAATAATAATATAATAATAATATAATATAATAATATAATAATAATAATAATTCGAATCTATCACTTCGTCTACTATGCAATACTCGAGAAAACAAAACAAACTGTGCCTAGTGATATAAAGGGGGATAGGGAATAGAAGAAAAGGCCGCGTATTGATAGAGTAAAGGGGGTTTAGGGCGGTATCTGCAGACAAAAAAATATACAAAAATACGGGGCACAGATTGCGTAGCATTAATAGTAATCATAGTAGTAGTCGTACATGTTGAGAGAAAGAGATCATAAAAAACACTAACTAGAATCATTTTTTCTCCGTTCTTGGAAGAATTCGACGTTTCCGTTTCTTTTTCCTTTCACGTTTTCCATTTAAAAACTAAAAAAATCACTATCGTTAATAAACATATCTAATTATCTCTTGTCACTTTGCCTCCGCGACGAACGTGCGTGGGACATCTCGTTTCATCCATTTTCTTTTCTTTTTTCTTTATCAAAGGAACAAAATCATTTATCTTTCTTGGTTTTTCATTTTTTTTTTTTTCTTAATCGTCCAGTCGACGTCTATCACAACTTCCTTCATGCGTCACGTGTGCCGTCTCTTCTTCTCAGTGTCTGGATCAATGTGTTTTTCAGCGAATTCCACCGTCGCCTTGGTCCTCTCATTCTCTGGTTACGTCTGATATCCTTCTCGTGATACGTAGATAACGGTTCACGGTGTTTCCAACAATCCTCGTTGCAGAAACGAAAGCCAAATTCATTTGCGAGACTCGTAGTCGTGCGCGTTGAGACAAATCGTTGGTCTGTAGTGCGTTTCCGTGTCGCACGAGGAAAACGCATATTTCTCTCCTGCGCAAGAACGTTAACATTTAATACACGATGCGGAATACCAAAAAAATTTCGTCCAAACCGGTTGGAACAAACGGATCGTGGTTGTATACGCGTTTCTCCAGGTTATCTTCCACCGACATACACGTGCTTCCTTTCTTCTTCCCCTCTCCTCCCTGTGATAGGTTTTCTTTCAAACGTCGACGACCTCATCGAATTGGAACAAAGTCTATAGCCATTATGGATTACAACTGCGTTTCTCGTCACGAACTAGCCGTTTTTAACCCGGCCGCGCGTCGTGCGGTGCCTTGTTTTGAACGATACTTTTATCATATCGGTCGATTACCACGGAGACCACAGTTCCCGTCGCGGTTCCTTCTCAAGTGGACCAGAGGATGGCGCACTAGGAAACATTTATTTAGCACTACTTGTATCACTGTACACAAAAAAGTCATGAGGGATGCAGTATAGGCGGGGGCGATGTGGAGGTCGTGCCCGGTGTCAACGGTGACTGTTTTCAGCTCTGTTTAACCCGCTTCCTGGGCGGTCCGATCGGTGGTATTTGTTGGGTGGCCAACGCCCGAAACGCTTCCGCTATGAGGTGCGGATGGGAGTTCACCATCGACTTGAAACCCGCCGTGTCCATCACGTCTGTCGCGTGTCTGCAAGACGAATAACAGGGATAAACTAAAACTCGTTTAACGTCGCCTTCTGTTAATCAGAAACATTTCTTTTTCTTTCGTCCGTCCGTTAATTATACATTTGCAATCGAATACTCACGTATTAATAAAATCTATGGCTTGCGCCTTGAGCTGATCAGCGCTATGAAGATCAGCGAGGATCAGAATGTCCGCTGCGTTCTCGATAGCTAAACTCGTGCACAACGCTTCCTCGCACATAACTTTCAACCTTTCTAACGCGTACTTATCAGCCGCGGCCAGCAAATCGTCCGCCATCTTCTCCAAATTCGCCGCCTTCCCGGTGTATATGAACCGTAGCATCTCTCTCAGCACCTCGTGGTCCACGTCGGTGATGTCCACGCGGTTCTGCTTCCTCTCCTCCATCTCGTGCTCGAACATCGCCGAGAAAACGGGACTTCGCGCTGGACAATAGAATTGTAAGGTGAAATAGGCGGATCTGCGAGGCCAACTCGAAGCGCCAACATCTTAGCAAGTCAATCTACCTGCGAGAATTGCCTTGTGCGCCTGAAATTCCCTCCCGCACACGGTCAGCGTGACGTCGCTAAATTTTTGGTTTTCAAATAGAAGCCCAAGGTCGTCTGGTAATCGACATTCTGGAACTTTGAATTGTATAGTATTACTTTGCCCAGAAATGTTCACGCTGTCCGCCACTACGCTGACCTGCAACATTTAGCCGCGTTAAAAATTTCGTTCGCGTTAAACGGTTAGGGGGTTGTTACAGATATTAAGTATGTAACATACAAAGGTATATACCTCACAGAATATCGTGAGTTTATCGTCGGGCAAGAGTCCGTTGGCTTCGTCCAGCAGGAAATCTCTCCTAATGAACTTCTTAAAACCCCAATCTTTACCTTGGACGAACCTATAAGCACGTTGGCTCTCTGAAAGCATAAGATTACCGCTGTTTACAGTTCCTGAGCGGGCGTAAGCTTCGAGAGAGAAAAGCAAGGGTTCAGAGAATTGTAGTTAACATGGATCTTCGTAGACCATTTTCAATTTTCCACGAAAATGTGATACATAAGAATCGCCATGTTTGAATGTACGTCTTCTTACATTCTATTCTTTATACGAACAGCAAGAATTGTTTAATGACGATACGGATATAAGAATGTACAGTCAGATATGTATGTAACAAATGGAAAACGAATGCGGATAGTGTTTTTATCTTTAAAATCTTTAAAATACCCTGCATTGCATCCGTTCACGTGTACAACACTTACCCATTGCTTTGGTTTCTTCTCTTTTGGCATTAAGAATAGAAAATTTGAACTTTGCTCTGACTTCGGATTTGTTGCACGAAACGAGGAGGAGGTATAGAGACAGGTAGTCTTTGCTCTCCTCATCCAGACCCTTAGGATTCACTCTTAGGCACCTAAAATCAATCACCGCTAATTTAAATTCGCTTCGCGCTACATTCGAACATCCAGAATTGATGCTGTTTACGTAAAAAAACGTGCTGCTTGGGCATCACAGAATTTTTACAAAATTTTGCATACAGTTTGTTAGTGGATAGCTCGTTCAATTAACGATTAACAAGGGACGCATGCATTACTTAAAATAATATTCTTGTCTCGCAATAAATTCTTAAACTCTACTCTCCGATTAGGTCCAATTTAAGAACACTCTTAGAGAAGAAGCAGATGAGATTAGTCCAAGGTTTGCAGCTGTTTGGTTAAAACTAAAAGATATCTAAGTACACACATCGATTATTAGAGGTCTAAATACAATTTAACAGGAAACATATATATTTGTTGTTATTTGAAAATGTTCGTCGCGACAGTGTTTTAAATTAGAAAGATAACAGTGAAAAATGAACGATAAGAATCTTATCGTCGCTTAGCAAAGGAAAGCGATGAATTTGAACGCGGCAAGAGGGCTACAGACATTTATTAATTACGGGCGTAATTGTGTTATGTCAGAGCGGGGGGGACAGCGGTTTTGGTATGCAATGCAAAGAATCTTAAACAATATCGCTAACGTCTCTACGAAAGGTACTGCGAAAGCGAAATTCCCCGGTGCCTCGTGCCGCGCAGCTGATAATAAACGGGCATAATCTCCTTCCGGATCTTACCATTTTAACTTATCGTTGGCCCCTGCTGAGAAGGTGGACGACTTTAGTACTTCTCCCATTTCCTCTCGGCAAAAGCTGAAGTTATTTATCGTCCACATGTAGCTGAACTTAACCACCTTCACCTGTGCACATAAGACCTTCAAATGCGACACCACGTCAGAATATATCCCGTAGAAGCTACCTTAATCTATCTACGCTAAGGGGAGAGAAAAGTATATTTTATCTTTTGCTCGAAATCTTTTTCATGCTACCTTAAGTCCAACTATTCTTTCTCGCAAATAACAAATCATCTTAGAATCCATAAATTACGCTACGATTACTGTTTATTCAATTGGTGGAGGGGATCGATCTTAAAGGTGTTCCATTCAAAATTCTCATTCTGTTTTGCACAGTTTAAGTGTAAAATCACTTTTAGCCAGCTGAGCGACAGAAAAACGATTCCGTCCCGTCATTGCAAACACAACGCAGAGCTACGTTAGAAACAGCTGCCGTTAAAATGCGAAGCAAAGGAAAAACCTAGGATTACTGTCCTTCGAGGTGGACGTCAAATGTCTTCCTCTTATCGCGCGTAGTTCAAGGAGATTTTCCGTTACGTTCTCTATATACCCTTCAGCTTAAAACAAAGCTGGTTAAACAGGTGGAATTATAAAATATATATATAAAGATGGATGCACGTGTGTCGAATGGTTTCCACGTCCTCGGATATATTTGTCCGCCAGTTTCGTCGCGTGGTTTCGAATAGAAATAAAAAAAAAAAGAGAACGTAAAGGTAGACGAGCAGGAAGACGAAAAAAAAGAGTTAACAGAAGCTCTTTTCGAGAGGGACGTCGAAGGTTCCTACGACTAAATTGATCGTGGCCTTGAAGTAGCGGGCAGACGAGCCTCGAGAAGTACTACAAGTACAGGTCGGAGAGAGCGAGAAAAAGATCGAGCCAGGGTCGAATTCAGCCTATATCTCTTACGTAATTGCCTCGAGGAAGAAAAAAACGCGCAGAAAAATGGACGTAACCCCTGGCCTGCTCGTTTCAATCAGACTCGCGAGACGAATGTGCTTTTTATATAAAGAAAATCAGCTGTGACACCTTTAAATGTATTTCGCGGGCTATAAAGTGCAGGTATGTCCTACTTAAGGTCATTTTTAAAAAGCAACGCGAGGCCAGCAGCGCCAGCTCTACGATTCGTTAATATCGCGTTGTGGCTGTTTCAGGAATGTTTTTCGTTTTTATATTTTGCAAGAACGCGAGGAAGTCGAGGATTTAATAGTGTCGAAAGTATTACAGCGAAGCCCGTGGGCTTAACACTCGGGTTTTGCTCGTTATGAAATAGCTTGGCGACTAGAAAATTGCATTCCAGTAGGGTCAAATGTTTCGATTCATCCTTTGGAATTCAGGTGGGCGTCGATTATGATGGGCAAGAAGCACGGTGGTGTGTAACGGGGGAGCAGCAGTCGCGGTGAAACTCGGTGGGGCTCGAAATATGCGAGGAATCACTTGCACCATTTACATACTCGCAGTAATTGCATACTTGCTCGTACACGTTACAGAAATTGAACAAAAGTTACCGTCTGGTAATTACCCTGATCGATGGAACGATTTACATTAAATTGTCCTTCGAAATTAACGCATCAAGATAATAAGATAATAATCGATAAAAGATTAATGGCTCCTAGTTGAGAAGAACAGTCTACCATGGTGTTCATTTAAATATTGATCCTTCGCGAGTCGACGAGGCTCGAGCCAGAATGCGCGTAGGCGTATTAATTGTTTAAACGTGTAGGAACGGAAGGAAGGTGGCAAGCGGTACTCGACGATCGTCCGATCGATCGAGCACCTCCTTTCCGCTCTGAAACGTGACGAGGCGTGCGTCCACTTCCGCTCGACATCGACGCTCGATGGAATTAGTACCAATATGCGAGGACGCGGTCAACGCAGGAGCGTTCTCTAGTTTTGTACGCGATATTCGATCCGAAAACTGGGAACGGTTGCGAAAGAAGACGCAGACGAATCGAGAGAGCCGGTGCGAGGGGGCAAAAGGAAGAGGAAGAGGAAGAAGCAGAAGCAGAAGAAGAAGAAGAAGAAGAAGAAGAAGAAACCGAGGTCGAGCCCCCAGAAGTCAATGATCTCTGACGTCACGCGTGTGCCCGACCTTGGCGAACGACGCTGAGCCCGGAGCCAAATCTATTTGTCTAGTTCACCTTCTCGACGTGGCCCTTATCTCGATCGGCCGTTATGCTCGTCGTCACCATGGCCACAGCCTTTACGGGGCCCTCGAAACACGGCTGGAACCGGAGCCTCCATGGAAATCACTTACAAGAAGGACATTGCGCAAGCCTAACCGCGCGTCATAGGTCATTGGCGATTACTACACCCGGTTAAGGAGACCTCGGAGCACGTTCGACGCTTCTTCTCCTTTTTTTTTTTTTTTTGGTTTCCTTTTATTTTAGATAGCATAATTGCCGTCTGTCTGGACGGTTCACTGTTTTTTATTGGACTGAACCAGTTTGGTCGTCTTTTAGAAGGTTGAAGGCTGTTGTATGTTAATTTCACCACAGCCCACCGTGGCCTAGCCACCTGACATCACTGCGTGACTATACTGAGTTAGTCCAACGTCGACTGCCTTCTTTTGTTTCTACTTTTTCAAATTTGTATTGGTTAAGATAGGTTTACTAAACAATAATTAATATGTAACGTATTAAGAAATATTAGGGTAAGCGCGTGCTTAATGTTAAAAATAATAAGAAACGTGATACATTCCTTTGAATTAAGTTTCAGGCGATATCCACGGTAAAATTACCCTTCGGATCGCTTTCGAAATCCCTTCGTCGAAATCGAATCGCCTAAAGCCTCGCGCAGCGAGAAGGCACGGAGTGACACGGGGTCGCCGTTCGATTTTCTCGCGTCGATCGAGTTAATTAAACATCGCTCTCTCCGTTTCCACGCGAACGGAAACGAGGAAAGCTAACAAGCGTCCGTGGAACGGGCGGATCAATTTGCGCGGGCGATTATCAGTTTACCAATCGTGGAACCAATGCGGCGTGAAACGTCGATTCGACGCAGCGGGGCCCTTCCAGCGTTCCCTGTCACCTCGCGGAAAACGCGAACGCGTAGGTGCCACGTGAAAGAGAAAATCGGGACCGAAGAGGCGAGGAATCGATGCACAAAGGGAAGCGTGAGAAAACCTCCGCGTAACGAAGTGAAAGTATCTTCTCTCCTCCTCGTCTTTCTCTTTTCGATCGCTCTTTCATTGGAAACAATGATCGACTTCCGCGGCATACATCGACATTAACGTCTCTCACATTAATGTTAACATTATAACAACACCAACAACTATTTCTAAGTCCTTCATTATAATACAGAACAACGAACACAGTAAGTAATGGTATCGACAAAAAGCAGCGTCATGGACTAACGCTGTTTTTTAATCTGTCGCATTTATTAAATTCATTGAGAAATAAATAGAAGTGACACTTGATCGATCTGATTTCCAGGTGTTTTTGTAACACTTGGAACATTTATTTAAAACGCTCGGAGAGGAGAACAAGTTCTCGAAGCAACGACAGAACAGGCAGGAGAGCCGAATAACCAGGGGCACGGGATCGGAAGAACGTCCGCGCGGTGTGCAGTCGTAAAAGGTCGAGTTTCACGAGCAACGCAAGGAGGAACAGGCATTTTCCGAGCCGGAGTAACACGTAACTGGTTACGAGATTACACGTACAACAAGCGTGCATTGAACCTGTGAGATAGCCAGCGAAGGTCACGCCGAAGTGAGGATCATCGAACCCGGTGCGCGCACCGCCACGTGAGCGTTTTCAGCTGTTCTCGCTCGTTTAGACGAGCAGAGGAGGAACTCGTCGAGCGTTGGACAGCTTTCGATTCTGATTGATCGAAATTGATGTGGCTGGGAGGTCGTGGAAAAAATGCTGTCCTTCGATGGACAGCGGAACCTTGGTTCCGTTGAATGATGGAATGGTGATTGGAATATGTGAAACGAAAGATTTTATCGTATACGTTGGACACGATTTCATACGTAACAAACTGTGTGGAGAAATATATACGCGCGTAATAAATGTTACGTTCGAAGAAGAAGAAGCAGTGCTTGCGAAGTCACGCTACGAGACTCGTAGGTGGTAATCGATAAGGTAGAGAGATTAAGGACACTTTAACGAGCGTTCACGATGACCTGCCCATAGAGGGAAGAAAGTTCGAGTACGAAATAAAGAGAATCAAAGTATTAACAGAATTTTGAAACTAATCAATTTAATAGCAAAACAAAATTTCCTTCTCTATCCTATTATATGAAATCAACTGCTGCGAAACGTCGACATTCCTTTCATTTGCTTTCAAATCTTCAGCGTCGAGACAGCTTTCAAACTTTTCAAATTTGTGGTAATGGAATAATAAAATTTAGATTTGTAAGGAGAAAAAAAGTTTAAATTGAAGTAATTCGGGAAGTATTGTTGAGACGCTTTTTGGTGGCTCGAAAAAGGCGGGAAATCGGATCGATCCTGTTGACACGAGGGGAAACAAGGGTATTCGCGTGTATCCCGAGGCGACTGTACGGATCGCGCGGCATTATTTTCCGAATCTAATTCCGTATCCTCCACGTAATAGTACGTATTGGCCGTGATCCAAGTCTGCCTACACGTTTGATTGATCCCCCCGAATGCGAGTTCATGTGTATTCCTTTCGTTAACCGTGATCACGTGATCCGCACAGTGACCCTCTATTCGTTACGTCAGATTGGCGCGAACCAGCAAAACTACCGGAACTGTACGAGATTCGATTGGTGATTGGAGCAGGCGAACAGGATCAAGTCTTACGTGAATTCATCAAATCTCAATTTTACCATTTTTCTTACTATCAAAATTATTTTAGTAAAATAGAACATCGAACGAATTGTCGATGATAAATGAAAGTACAAGTCTAGGTTTGGTCTGTTTTCTTAGACTACGTTCGAGTTTATGCGAGGCCAAGCGTTACGCTTGTCAGGTGAGCAAGAATTAACAGGAGAGCGAAAAGAAAATGAGACTAGATGCTAACCACCCACCAATCTCTAGAATACTGTTAATCGGACCCAGGGTACTGTTAAACTAACTAGGTGGGAGAAGAATATCGATATGATTCGTTCGTTTTCTTGGAACGGGGCAACGAGGAACCAGAAAAGGCCGGTCGATGGCCCCTGCGAGTTCAACCCGCCATCGTCGTCCATAATCGTCCTTGAATTCAGCGTTTCACGAACGAGATAGGTCAAAGATCGCTACCTGATTAATAATCGCTACGTACTAAGCAAACAGATCGCTGCACTCCGTTACTTTAATAATACCGCGGACTTAAGGTAGTTTTGACACGCGCGCAGGGTGAGCGGCTCGTTCACTTTTCGCGCAGATTCCAACGAGCGATCCTATCAGCTGAAACAAGACAAAAATCAAGAACAACAGAACTACGTTTGGAGTTTCGATTTCGAGACGAACAACCTTCGAAAAGAAGTCTGGCTTTTTTTTTGAAAAACGAAGACTTAGACGCGGTTCTGTCCTCGAGTTTCGTCGCGCTTCAGCTTCCAGTATGGCCGCTAAAAATTTCAGCCAATGGCGAGACAGAGTGCTACGTGTGATACGGTATTTCAAAGCCACCATTTGTATGTATATCTGTTCACAATCTCTCGATTCTGACGTCTCGTTGCCGGCAATTAGGCAACGTCGGTTGGAGGCCAAGCTTAATCTTTCTTTAAACTCAAGGAGAGCTGAACGTGACGTCCGCGATGGAATCTCGAGATTCGTGGAGACGGCAAATCGGCTCGCTTCTAAGGCGTCGAAATAATTCATCAACAGCGAGGAGTGACTTCCAGGCTATTTCGGGATGAAATAACATTTTGCGGAGGCTCTTTAGGTGGTAAACGCGTCGACGGTGTTCACCAGCCATCGGCTATATCGGTGCTTGTAAATTCGTTAAAACGCTTGGACGCCTCTCGAGCGGAAACGGAAGGCCTGCAACATTCATCATCGCCGCGGCGCTTTCGACGTCCCTTGTTTTTAAAGAATCGACGCCTGATTGCGGAAGCAGATCCAAGGTTCTGCCATTTGCGCGTGCGAACGATTAAACCGATTCACAGGAACAGGTGGACTGAGTTGTGGGTTTGAAACTGTGGTTAAAGAGCTTCTGAAATTCCGAACGAAACGATTCCTGCGATGAGAAATTCCAACGATAGGCTATTCATTCTTCAAACATCCAAAGATTTCCATCTTCATACTTCCCAATTAAACTCTGCTCACCATCACCGTCGTTTCTCGACTACGCAAAAGTAGCTCTCGAAATTCTGTTCCATTTTGGAATTCAGCACCGTCTCTTTCATCTTGGTATCGGATTCCACTCATTCAGCACCGTTCCCACTTCAAAATCTAGTGTATCAACTCCTTTTCAACACCGATCTCAACCTCCAAATATCTAAGACTCTCATCTCACTCCAGTTATTTCATCTCGAAATTCTTTCAAAGTCCACAAACCTCCGTCTCCATCAAATTCGACTCCCTTCAACGTTCTCCAAATAAATATCTGAAACATCCATCGACACCTTCCCCTCCAAAATTTCGAATCCTCCCCGTCGTGTGCTAAACTTTCACCACCCTGCTCAAACAACTCCAACAAAGCCATCTCGAGTCGTCATCGAATCTCTCCTCGCAGTGATCCACGATCGATCGCCCCAGTGTCGAAGAGAGCTGCGTGTGCCAGAGTCCTGGAACGTCGAAGAGGATTCAGAGGAGCGTAGGGAACGAAGGCAGGCACAAAGTTCATCGTCTTGGCCGTTTCCGTATAGAGGAAAACCAGCACGGCACGGGAGCGAGGAGGAGAGAGGAGAGGAGGCCCGGTCGACGCCCCCAGGAGTCGTTCAACCCGGCGGTCGTCGACGATCGGCCTTGAATCACCCGTGCCCGTTTACGGGAGCAGCGCGAGCGCGAGCGCTGCTCCGAGCACGGCAAACGGACCAAGTCGAGGCTTCCGGTAGAGTCCTGGACACGGTGTTCGAGCATGCGCGCCGGGGTAAACGATCGCGAATCACCCTGCGCGCTGTACGAAGCCCCTGGTTATCCTGCAACCGGAGTGGCTGCGAACGAATGGAGCGCACCAGGCGCTTGTTGGACCTTTGCTACACGAAGGAAGTGACATTATCGATGTCGATCTGTATTATCGATCATGTCCTCAGAACGGTTCCTGCTATTCGCGATTATCGTTCGTGTACTTTGGTACACGTGGTTCCTCTGTACCTTTAAATTGTCACTAACGTCTATGTGTGTAGTAATCGAGATGGAAGTGGATTGGATCGATTTTTTGGAAGTTTGAGGATGGAGAGTGATTGAAGTAATAACTGTATTCAATAGAACGTGGAAAACGATGCGGTTTGATCAGGTAAATTTTAGTGTGGATCGAGTCGATCGACATTCGCGACGGTTGATCGTTTGTTTGTAGGTAAGAAGTAAGGGAATGAGCAAAAAGTATAATAATAGAGGAACGTCCGCAGATTGGAGAATCAATTTGAGCGATTATTATTGCTCGAGACGAGGAGGAGAGAGTTTCGGGTCTTCTCGCAATCTTATTTTTCATCGCGAGTCGACGCAGCTCCGGTTGGCTGGCCGGCTGACGGTGTAATGGAACACGTGCCTCGAGATAACGACGTGGAAATGAAAGGCAACGAGTGATAATGGCCCCGCCATATGGGGCTCGCGTCTAGGTGACGGGACGGTGGAAAAATTTAACTGACAACCGCGGGTTTCTGTGGAACAGCAGGTGCGCGGATGCGGATCGAGGAAGCTGTTAAGGGAGTTTCTTCTCAGGAAGTGCTTCTGCGGCTCGATGGATTCATCCAGACGTGTCGAACGATGGAAAATTTGATCGAAGAATCAGGTACAATCGAAACTGCAATTGCGAATGGCTGAAAGAAGATGTTCAACTCGACGAGGCAAAGCGCAGTGGTAACTTGATAGTCGCATACGAGTCTCGTGTATCGAGGCTTCTGCAATTAACGAGGTAGCAGAAAACAGAATGAAGCTAACATCCACGCTTTAATGCATTCAATTTACTCGTTCTAGGCAACCGTATGTAACAGGAATGCAACGAACGAGGCTCGACGTATAGGATACCTCGTTAACTGCAATCAGCGAGAGGTTGCACGAGGTAAACAGATGACTGTGCAAACGAAATCCTCGAACGAGAAGAACCATCTGATCAATGATTCCATGATCTATCAAACTGTCACGCAAATATCATCTTCGAAGGAGGATCCTCCGAGAGGACCAACCGAAAACGGCACAGAAACGCTTTCTACGGGTTTATCGAGTCCACGGATCGGCGTGTTACGACAGATTCGCGATTGCTGCACCAGGCTCCGACCGCTGACGAGGCGAAATCGGCGCGTGCATTACGAAAGTTAACTGGAGCACGAATCGACTTTCGATTCGGTGGTAAGAGGGTCCCTGCGTGTTCCCTGGAAACCGAGAGTCAACTTCGTCGGGATACTGGAGTTTCGCCACGGACGACGCCAACTTCCATCAACTTCGCACATTAGCGAGCGGAAGTGGAGGAAGTAAGAGCATGCACGCCATCTTCCAAGTCCGTCGAATTGGACCACGTAGCTATCGCATTACGCAAATAATCTCTGATCAATCTCGATGGAGATCTACTGGGGCATCTTACTAGTTTTGTAGACGAAATCTCGTTTAAGGCTAGCTCTCGTGTCTTCTCGATGATCATGGATGGTACGATCAAACGTTTAGGTCGGATCGAGGCAAGCCACCGTTCGAAAGTCCACGCGGTTTTATTCAAATCAGCGGAATTGCGGAATCGCGTCGAATTGCACGGCGATAGCGATCAGAATTGGCAAAGAACGCTGTCGAAATTGATTCGATCGTTCGACCGAGTTTCTACGGGTAGCTCTGGAATCCTGTTGGACTTTCTATGCTCCTCGGAACACGATGCCACTTCAGGCGGTCTCTTTACTGCCAAAGATAATTAATTGGCACGGTTTTCGCGACAGCTGATCGCACGGTGAAATGGGGCAGGTGTTTCGGCTATCATTTCCTGTGGATTTCCTTCGAACCTGACTTCAGCTTCGACGAGACCTACTTCCATCTCTTATGCTTCTGTTCAACCAAGCTCTGCCATATTATTCTCTATTTTAACAGAACTTCTTCGTGCTATCTTTGATCCTCTGCGTTTATCTATCCCTCTGTTCCATTCTTATCTTTCAAACCATCAACAAGTGTCGAGATCGCGATCTTTTCGATCAAATTTCGAGTATTTCCAGAGCCTCGAACCGCCAACAATTTTTTCTACGAGGAACCGTCGAATTTCCACGTGGAAAATCGGCGAAAGTTTCCGCGAAGCGAGTCGAAGATCGCGATCTTTTCAATCGAATTTCGAATATTTCCAGAGACTCGAACCGCCAACAATTTTTTCTACGAGGAACCGTCGAATTTCCACGTGGAAAATCGGCGAAAGTTTCTGCGGAGCGAGTCGGAGATCGCGATCTTTTCGATCGAATTTTGAATATTTCCAGAGACTCGAACCGCCAACAATTTTTTTCGCGAGGAACCGTCGAATTTCCACGTGGAAAATCGGCGAACGTTTCCGCGGAGCGAGTCAGAGATCGCGGACAGGGAGCAGAGCGAGATATCTAGTTGCAGGTCATTCACATCGCGAGGGGACGAGCAGTAAAAATAGAACGAGAGCGCCAGGAGCGCGAGCACTCACGCACAACCACGAGGATGATATCGACGAAGACGACGAAATTGACCGAGAAAGGGGTGGAGAGGACCCGCTGACACGTTCGAGACGCGCTTTTCCAAGGATTCCGTTTGGAAAACTTGCTAACGTGGATGAATGACACCAATGCTAATTTGGTTGCCATCGAGTTTTTCTATCGAATCGGCACGTGGTTTCTTTCGAGTGATCGTCTAATTTACTTTCAGTGGTTCCTAACGCCTGCGACCTGACGAAAATAAGAACTCTTCCGCTCTGAGAAGAATGAAACAGGGACGTGGCTAATTTCTTCGGATCGACATCCCTTTGTCTAACAATATTCAAGTAAGAATAATTCTGGTACCCTGCCAAAGATATAACCTACTTTACGAAGGACTAACATTCATTGTATCCTTGAATCTATACGCTCTTGGTGAAATAGGAGTAGCGTGTGTCACGTGGTCGCAATTTGCGATCTCTCTGAAACGATTTTTATAATATATCGAATATTAAATTAAATCGAACTGATCGCAAGAGAATGGAATTGGAAGAATTAGATCTGAACGCAGATCGATTTTATTTCTATCTATTCTTCCCATATGTTATCGGTTTTTAATGATCGCGAGTCTAATTGGGACTGATCGCACGGTTGATTGTGTCAAAAGTGTTTGTCATTCAATGGGATTAGTTTGAAAAATATCGCGATACAATTTTGTTCCAACGACCCCAACGAGAACACGTTGACAGATGTCCCCCACATTTTCCCTGCTCCAGCCACTGCAACTGAAGCTCTGTCATCGCTAACGAGCAATTAAACTGCAATTAAATTGGCTTCACTGTGCCAGCAGCCCTAACGAGACGTTGCTCGCGTAACACCCACGTTCGAATCGTAAGAATCATCTCAAACGTTACACAATGCGTAACGCTAACGATATTACTTCTCGGTTAATCTCGTAATAGCTGCTGGGCGTGTTAAAAAAATTCGTCCAACGATCGTGGGGCATCGAATCGAGGAAAAAGGACATTAATCGCGCAAAAGAGACCAATTGTGGGACTCTAAGTCGAGCCAGAGGGTAACCATTTTGGTACGTACCTGCGTGTAACACCAATTTTCGGCCACGGGGGTGTTCACTTCCGGTGGTGGAGGGCTTGGTACACGGCTTACTGCCATACTACTGCTGCTGTGCAAGTTTGAGCTGACCCGCGACGTTTGAGGCGCACAGTCGCTCACCGCAAGTCTGTAACACGTACAAGCAGTTCCCGCGTTAGTCGAAGTTCCCGTAGTTTTGCTTGAAATTGTGGTCGCCGTACACGGTGATTGCAGCGGCTAGTTTCGAGGACCAACCGGGGACCAAAGTTCCCGCATTGTATATTCGTCGCAGGTTAAACAGTTTGCGCTAAATGCTTCCGCTACAATTCACGCGCACAGCCCCTCAATTTATTTCTAATTTCCCCCCAAGTTTCAATCATTTCTCCATTAACATCCTGCACACATTATACATCTCATATACATTCTAATTAACCAACAAATCTTCTTACAACAAACAAAATAACAAACGTCCTCTCTTAAATACCAAAACACAGTTCTCCATTATCCAACCAACCAGTCCAACCCATATCGCGAGGAAAAATAAAAAATGGAATGCGAGAGAAGATCGAGTAAGAAAAGCTAATCCTTTCGATCCTCTCGGAACGAAGGTCAGTCGATCGAGTCACGCGTGAACTAAATAGTCTCTGGTCTGGTCGTGTTGCTCGAACAGGGACACGGGTTGGTCGATCGCGAGGGAAAAAGGGGTGGTGTCGAAGGAGCGAGGAAGGGCTGAACATGGCGAGGGACGTAGGAGGTGGAGGAGGAGGAGGCGAAGAAAAGAGGCATGAAAGAAAACGGGTATGCAGGGCACGCGATGGTACTCACGTGCGCCAAGTACGGAACTACTCGAGCATCATCGAGTCGAGTACATTAGCCCCGCAGGTTCATCGGACCTGCTCCCGCCGCTCCTCTAACCGAGAGATCGGCTCCGCGACTTCTCGTCTTAACCTTTTAACCCTTATCAGGTTGGCCAATCGATACGTTAACGCGATAACCGCGTGGGCGGATTGGTCAGGCTCGGTTAATTCCATCGGGACCGTGTCGACGGTCGCCAGCACGGTTTTTACGCGCCCCTTTTTGGGCGCTCGCCCCTCTGGCGTCGCGCGTCCAATTCAATTCTCCACGGACGTTTTTTCTCGCCATTCGTCTCTCGTTTCGCAGTGTAAATTGTATTCGAACCTTGCTCAAACGCACGCTGAATATTGCTTGCCGAAATCAGGAAACCATCGAGCACACTAGAATATCCTTTTAAGGAATTACACAGGGTACGACTCGCGTAATCGAACCACGCGAGATAACACCAACAGACGCCCAAATTGTAATACAAGAGAGTTTATATAACTTCCAGTATATTACCAGGCGATAAGAATTGTTTCGAACGCGTGATATCGTGCGTGATAAAAAAAAAAAAACAAAAGAAATTACGTATACCGTACACACGACGAATCAGCATAGAATGAAGGATTTGCGAGTCAAAGGAAACGTTCGCGGCTGTGAGAGGAGGGGAAAAAGAAATATATCGGACAGTATCGATTCGAAGTATGTAGCGCGCAAGTTTAGCGCAGATGTAGTCCATTGATGTCGCGACGGGGAAGTTAGGTGCGTCATAAGAGAATTGTGTTACCGTTTGAATATGCTAATGCCTCGACTCCGGCTGTACAATCCCTGGCCAGGCATCGATTCTCGGTTTTTCTTTTTTTTTTTTTTTCATCGATTCCACAGCAAACTCAATCGCTCGATCATTAATTCCCCGGCTACGAAAGGCCATTACGGTAATTGCCAATCATCGCCTGTGCCCGCGAAGAAACCATTAAAGCGGACGTAAAATCGGCCTCCCCCTCGCTACTTTTCTCTCGACGACCATAATCATCGAAGTCGCGACCAACGCGCGGCGTTGTTTCAGTGTCCGTGGTTTTTATCGGCCAATTTCTAATCACCTTTACGCGTAACCACTCGTTCGACTTACGTAACGAACGATCGCACTCGAGAGTCGAAGTGATACGAGGATCTTTTATCAGCCGTTTATAGAAATCGCGGCTCGATCGATGGGCATTCGACTCGAGCGAACGATTGCTTTATTATTTCCCCACGTTTACGACACTTTTCCTATCGGGGCTCTCCCGCGTTTACGCCGATATTTCGCGCGATAAACCTGCATTCTTCTCCCTGGCAGCTTATGAAACGAGCAAGGAATGAAACGCGAAGGAAGATGGTATAAGTCATCGGTGATTCACGCTATCTGCCAATGCGATTTAAAACGTGACCTAGTGGAATATTCTGGAGTTTGATTCTTTTTTTTCTGTTGCCCTCACGAATTATTCTTTCAACAGATAAGTGACTCAGAGTTAATTCTTCGTATTGGGAAAAAATGAAATAATAGCTTGGTGAAGTTATGAGAAATTACGTTCTTATCATGTAGACGAGTTAACGTACAGTTTAAGCCATTCAGAAGTTCGAACTTGAAACGAGGTCCATTCCTTTTCGACGCCCTTCGAAACTCGGAGGGCCGTCGAACAAAAGTGGACGTGAGCGGCTGTGGACACCGGATGGGTTTAATATCAGTGTTTATCCCCTTCCAAAGGACAACGTTTCCGCTTACGGATGCCGTTTGCGTTATATTAAGAGCCGTACGGAGGTATGGATGTGAACTACATACGGTTTAAATTGTTGTTCGACGACACGCGTTGTAATGGAAAAAGTGTTCCACTCGTGCATACGGTTAACCGCGATACTGAGAAAAATAAGAGCACGCCGCGATAAGCGTGGTTCCTTCAAGGGGTTGATAGAATTTCCGTGTTTCTGGGATAAATAACGATTAATCGAAAATTCTTGCCTCTCGAAAGCGATCATCAGCAGAAGTATGCGTTTCTGCACTCGAAATGCTCTTCGAAGCGAATCGAATTTATAAAAATAATTGTATTTATTTATTAGCAGCAATTGTTCCAAAAAGTGTTCTAACCGTGCATTCGGTTAACCGCGATACTGAGAAAAATAAAAGCACGCCGCGATAAGCGTGGTTCCTTCCAGGGGTTGATAGAATTTCCGTGTTTCTGGGATAAATAACGATTAATCGAAAATTCTTGCCTCTCGAAAGCGATCATCAGCAGAAGTATGCGTTTCTGCACTCGAAATGCTCTTCGAAGCGAATCGAATTTATAAAAACAATTATATTTATTTATTAGCAGCAATTGTTCCTCGTTCGAAACGCGGAAGCGTTTATAATGTGAATTATAGCGGTCTCGATAAGATGCAGATCTTCAATTCCGGAAGGTGTACATATTGGCCGGTATCAAACGCGACTGGCGAATGAAAAACAGCCTCGTTTCCCCCCTTTCACTTTCCAGCACACGCTCTTTGCGAGCGGGCAAAAGTAGACGCGGGCAGATAAGAGAAATCTCGCGATTACATAGCTTTTACCTCGGTTTAAACGCACCGATCGCATGAAAGAAAAGCGGACAATTTTTTACCGCCACGGCGAAAGACAATCCGTGAAAGTGTACAATACGCAATTTCACTGGCGTTTGTCGACGGATTCGAATTGGCCAAAGTCTCGAAAGGTACTCCCACTCTCTCTTCGCGTTGGTTCGATTTTTAGCAAATTGAAGAACCAATGACCAACGACAGTATTCACCTCGAAATCGCACAAGAAATGGCTTTTTTACAATATTTCGATAGAAGAAGCATTGATAGAAATTCATGAATATCAAAATGCGAAGCTGATTAGATACCTTCTGATATTTGAAACATTGAAGGATCTGCATTGTAGAGGGGTTAAGGTCTTTAAATCTTTCAAATGTCATCCGGTCAGCTTTTACAACGCTGTTAGCATAAACATAAAAAGTAAGATAAAAGAGGCTGGATGCGTTGGCGAATAAAATTAACAAGAGGTATCATAAAGGGGTTCATAAAAATCTATATAAAAAATCGCGAAGCTGTTAAGCGAGCGAGCCGAAAAGTGACAAAGCCACCGACG
The DNA here is from genome assembly GCF_050948175.1 of Xylocopa sonorina. Lineage (NCBI taxonomy): Eukaryota > Metazoa > Arthropoda > Insecta > Hymenoptera > Apidae > Xylocopa > Xylocopa sonorina. Next base: position 6,316,443 of record NC_135202.1, on the reverse strand, counting down.
CGATAAAACGGCTGGCTATAATGTAGCTAGGATAAAAATTCGTGTGGATTTTAACGCTGGTCAACGTTATCGCGTTACTACCGATTTTACCCGCGAAGCTTGCTCTCGTCGAGCCACTGCTCTTCACGGTCACATAAATTCGATCGAGTCCACTTTCATTCGACTGAAATATGCAAACAACATAATCTACGAAAAAGTATTCTTAAAAAAAAGAAATAAAAATAAAATAGTTGGACAATCGCGTAAAAACAAAGGACAGAAGAATAAAAGCGAGGACAGACAGAACTCTGTTACAAAGCTTCCTACCATAAATACAATTAAAAAAGCGACAGAGAAAAAAGAGGGAAAATGTAAAATCCACTACAAAGGGGGTGAGAGAGAGAGAGAGAGAGAGAGAGAGAGAGAGAGAAAAAAGAAAGAGACAAATTCCGTGCGAAATCTCATAAATCTCGTTTGAGAAGCTGAGCGTGATACGTCCATTCGTTAAACCTCTTATCCGTCGACACGTTAACTGGCGCCTTTTGCGCGACGTTCCAGCCCCACCACGGGGTACGTGGGCTCGCTCTAACTTTCACTTCCACGTTTTAACTCCCACGTTGCTTTTGCGCTAGATACAGTCGGAGGCGTCGAGCGAAAGGGGAAGAGGCCCCGCTATTCGGGACGCGGAGTCTTTCGAGCGACATTTTGCCCGGGTGAAAGATATGTATACGGTAAACGGTTTTATCGTGGCTCCAGGTGAGCGCAGGTAGGCCGCGTGGTGGACGTGGCTGCGAGCTTGGAGAACGTGAGCGGTCGCGATTTTGTGGGAAACGAGAGAGGCGGTCGAAGGAAACGTAGCCTGAACGCTGACTGTTCGCCATAAACTCTGGCGTCCAGAAACGATCGGGGAAATCGACTTTGAAAATTCGTGCCACGCTTATTGCGCGAGCATGCGAGCAGTTCTATGGGTTCTCTCTCGTGTTACTGGTGCAATTGGTACGCTACGGGTTTCAAACTCGTTTTAATTGGAGACCAAGTTGCAATGCGATTTTATTAGTCCTGACTTTGGTCTTACTTCTGCTTGGAGAGTAATTGGTTACGATTTTTGTTGGGTACAGATGAACGCGTTGTACTATCAGTGTTGGGCGCGATTGGATGTATCAGACTTACCAAAGTTTTGCAATCACTCGCCATAAACTCTGGCGTCCAGAAACGATCAGGGAAATCGACTTTGAAAATTCGTGCCACGCTTATTGCGCGAGCATGCGAGCAGTTCTATGGGTTCTCTCTGGTGTTACTGGTGTGCAATTGGTACGCTACGGGTTTCAGACTCGTTTTAATTGGAGACCAAGTTGCAATGCGATTTTATTAGTCCTTTGGTCTTACTTCTAGTTGGAGAATAATTGGTTACGATTTTTGTTGGGTACAGATGAACGCGTTGTACTATCAGCGTTGGGCGCGATTGGATGTATCAGACTTACCAAAGTTTTGCAATCACTCTCGTTATCGTAACCTCTGTAATGGCTATAGATGTTTGTAATGCCTAATCTCTCTAGATGAGAATGTAATGAGCTTGTTACGAGCGTAAATAACGTTTGCAGGGGATGGAGGCGGGAGGCACGATGGTGCAGTAACACGCTTGGCCTACTTGACAGCTCCAATTGCAACCGTTTAGTGTCGAAACGGAGATTTTGTCAATCAGGCCATCTGATTTCGAATCTGTTGAATGGCGGAGGCGTGGGCCAGGCCAAGAGAGCCCAGGGGAAAGTAGAACAGAGCTCCGACGAGCTCACCGGTGAAAACGAGGAAGTTAGGTGAAAACCGCCTATACTAAGTCGAAACAACGCGATTATAACGCACACGTACGCACACGTTCGTCTGACACGTACGACCAGCCGCTAAATTAATTTCTATTACCAGGATACTTATTACTCCGGCTCATTTTTCGTAATTGTATTTTCTAGTTAAAAGTAGGTTGATCTTCGCTGGTTTAATTGGAACAAGTGAAAGCTGCCAACCAATGGAGATTTTGTAATCTCATTGTTGGGCTCGTTCTGTACACTTCTGCTTTACATCGATGCAATTTCTTTGATGGCTGATGATGTTCCAGAGAAAGGATAGATCCGAATCGTTCCATGTTTGGTATATTTTAGAAATTATTATCTTGTATATCGATCTGTGTTGCACTTCAAATACGCGAGGTTTCAATCATATAACATAACCGGTTCTATCTGGTAGAAAATAAATTTTATCAACATTTTCAATTAAATACAATGTCGATCGAATTACTAAAATGGACTTGTAACTTATCGTTTAAATGACTAATATTTCGAACCGAAACCTTATCAATAATCTAGCTTCGCTTATCTCTAACCTTGCCTATTGGTGGTTTTTTAAAAAATTACGATAATTCGTTGAATCGTTTGGCTGAAGGATAGAACCTGAATGGGAACGGTTTGCCAACGCGTTTTAATGAATTCGCAATGGTCGCTGGCGACGATTGGCCGCTGGAAGCCCGCGGTTTTATCGCGTTTCAAGCGCGAAGAGAAACGAGGACGATGGAAGATGCGAAACACGAGATCGCCGACAGAAATCGGAAACCGGACGAGGTCGCTGTCGCCGGAAAAGTCGCTGAAATTCCCGGCCACGATGTCGACGACGTGGAGAACGCGAAAATGTACGATGCTCGCCGTATTACGAGCTCGCCACGCAGTTCTCGAGAAGTCGCGAGCAAACAGAACGCTTCGCTGAAATAAAACAACGTTAAACAATTGAGGGGAGCGCGATTTCAAACTCGAACAATTCCCTGGCGACTTCAAAAAAGTTCCACGCGGTATCGCGTTATTAGTTATCTGCGCGCGATAAGCTCCTCGATACGGCAACAAAAAGAAGCGAAAGAGCTACAAACACGGAAGAAATTTCGAAAAAAGCTGCACGATACAAGGAACGCAAGCACGCTGAAAGTGGATTGGACAGAAGTGTTCACTTAAAACGTTAGCGAGGCCCGTTACGATATTAACAACTATTAAACGCGAATTACTGTCAATACATTGCTCTCGACACACAACATTCTAATAATATCCGTTACAAAGAGCTCGCGCAATACAAGGCTCCGATAATGTATACACAAAGTGTTGATAGGCTCCGAAACAAGGATGGAAGATATCAAGTTTTAAATTACCGTGCGCATATGCACGTGACGCTCGAACGCATGCACTGTTCCCATCTCTAAAGTAACCATCTTGTTCCTACGCGAGAGAGAGAGGCGCTCGAAATTCGGGGAAAATTTCTGCGTCCGCGTTCGAGAGGCGACTCGATAACGGCTAGAGTCGAACGAGCGATAGGAGAAATTCGCTCAGGGCCAACAGGCGAAGCGAAACTCGGTACCATTCGCGATAACCCGTTCGTTCGCGCTTCCAGCGAGACGAAAGAGATGCTAGTCCGGTCGATTTTCGCAGCACCGTCAGTAAACGAGTGGAAGAGGGGCGTAGCCAAGGCTGATGCCTGGCGCAAGCTGACTCTGATAAGACAAAGGCTAACTCTCTTCAAGGGCGCGACGACGACTCGCGCGAGCGGTTTCGCACGCGCCGACTTGTCGCTACGCTGAGCAAGCGCAGCGCAGAAAACTGAGGACGCTGGTTCCTTCCGAGGAACCTGACGAGCTTGTAAAATCCGGCTCGAGTGCCGTGTTACATCGCTGACCGCCACGCGATAAAAGTAATAAAACGCGCGCGCGAATCTATTTTATCAGCTACGCGAACGTGTGTGTGTATATACTTGAAAAACGAAACGGGACAGCTTTGCCTTCTTTTCTCTTCATCCGACACTTTTTAAGCAAGTTTAATACGCGCATACTGATTACAGATCTGTGCGAGGGAGCAAAGTACACGCGTGTTATACTTGTTTCGGAGTCGACGCGATCGCAAGTTTCACAAAGCTGCTTTATCAGAGCGGTTCAGATATTGTGGTCACGAAACCCACGATCTGACGGATTTATAGTCGTCAAGACTGTACAAAGGTATCCCCGGGTATTAATTCCGTTTTATCATCGCGATGCGTGGATTAAGAAACTCGAGTGCCATGAGAAACGGTCATTTTGTTGTACTCCTCGTAACTCATGTTTACTAAAATATTTTATCTTCTAGTCGATTGCTAGCACGATAGATATCTGTTAACAATTTTGAAGTAACTCAGCAATGTTAGAAAAAAGAAAATAGAAAAAGGAGACACGGTCAAATAAATTGTATGCGAATGGTCTCCTCTCTGAGTCTTCCAATTGCAGATATGCGAGTACATCTTCGAGATAGCTATATTTATCGATCCACCCTGTACATAGAACGAGAAGAAAAACCAGTTCGCCCGCGAGGCGGGCACCGTGCCTACTCTTTTCACGCGCAGGGCTCATATCGGCCGATAAAATTCGATAAAACGAGCAACCGTGCCGCGCTTATGTGCCTTTTGCATACGCTGACATTGAGACCGTAATGGACACGTGTCGCGCGACGACGACACCCGGGAAATGAACGTTCGCGCGTGACTCGAGCCACGCTAGAATTGGCTGATTCACTTTGTAGCGTTCGAGTTTCCTGTATTGCGAGCCAATTTTATATTATGCCCTATTGCGAACGTTTAGGAGATCCCACACGCGCTATAACGCGCAGCGGTTCCCAACCTTCCTTCCGCTCGAGCGCCTCTCGTCAGCCATTTTGGACGCCACGCGATTTCGAATCAGAGCCTGGTCCGTTTCGAGTCAGCTAGCTTCTGCAATGTGGAATTTCCCCAAAATTCTCAGCGAACGTATCGAAGAACCGCGCTCGTATCAGTTATCAAGCATCTAATGCTTAATTAAATGTTACGTGACACAAGATAAATGGTTCGTATCGTTTTTTTCTCTCTTCCAGAGGAAGAAGAACGGTGGAATCTGCATAGGTGCAGAGATAAATTTAGAAAAAATGCGTAACAACGATTCATCGGAATTATCGTCGATGCAAAGGTCGGCGCAGCTACCTTTTTTTTGCCCACAGGTTAATACAAGTTTAATGAGCAGACGTAAACAGTGCTAGCTTCCCCTGGCGCGGGTTAAATATTAACTAGATTTTCTTTCACCTTTTCCCTTGCCTCGAGTGCCATTTCACGCGCTGTTATTCTCCAGAATTATTTCAGATCATTTAAATTCTCTGAATACTGTCGTTCCACGCACTATTCGTCAGGTGCGCATCATTTAATTCGAGCGAGGTGTTGTTTCCCACACGCGTTACACGGACGCTGTTATTATATTAATAAATTTTCCATTTTATGAGAACAGCCTCGCCATTCCATAAAAATAGCTGCTCCATAAATCCTCCATTATACGTAAATGCCTATTTTCGCGGGGGAATCAGCTATAAAAGTCTGCCGCTGTCCAAAGTGAAACAACTAATCACTTTCGAAAGCATCGAATGAATGATTCATGGCTTAATTATTCGCCTGTTCGCGAAACGTGTCTTCGTGCACACAGATTACACGTGTTAGAGACCGTGAATTCCTCTGGAATGTTGGGAATAAATGGCACCGCGGCTCTGTATCGTCGAGAAGGATTTAAGCGCACGAAAAGGGGGTTGGCGAGGGGAGGCAGGAGATCAAAGTAACGAGCTTTCCGATGTAAAATCGCGATAGTTGACACGCGTTTGAACTAAGAAATCAACATCTCGACTAATGATCGGTAAGGAGAGTTAAATTACAGGCGCGCGGTGCAACTGCACGGCGCACGTGATATTTCCAAGTCGGACGGTGTGTTCTTATATCTGTTCACCGCAATTACGTTACTCGCGCTGTGTTTCCGTAACGACTAACAGTGTTACGCATCAGCCGCGATGAAGGAAAATTTTCAGTTCCAACTACCAAACCAAGTCAACTAAAACCACCTTGCTCTCCAAAAACTCCACGGATTTAGCTACTCCAAACGCTCGAAGGGAAAGAAAAACAACCCTTACATTCGACCCTCTGAACAATTACGAACATTCAACGATTCGAGGCTACCACGAATTTCGTCCACGCTCTTCAGCCCTGAATTACAATTAATTATACACATCTCGAGGCTGGAAATTTACATGGGGCCCAGTAAGCCACGAAAACCGTCCACAGAAGGCTGCCATGCGAGAGAAGAAGAAAAAAGAAAGGAGACGTTGTCTGGTGGGACCCAAAAAGCGTTGGCCAGAGGAGGATTCCGTGGACGGAGGAGCGGTCGAGTGACTTGGTGGCTAATAAGACGGCCGTAAGGGCCCATCTGGAGGGAATGGACCTCGCAAATTGGCCGTGAGGCCCAAGGTCGTCCGGTATATCCCACGTAGCGGGGCCAGTGGCCCCTGTTGGAAACAAGTCGGGGTCCAGGGAGCTTCCCTGCCCTTGGCAGGATATAACACGGGCGAGCCAACGGGAGAAAAGGGGCCCTACGGCCCTAGAAGGACGACCGACCGCGTCTACGCTCCTACAGGTATAAAAGAACTCTCTGCGTCTTCCTACCTCCTCGTCCGCGTCCCTCTCCATTCAGCTGCCTTTCGAGAAAAGTGCCTTCAAACTTGGACGGGCCACTGGAGACGCACAAAGAAGATCCTTCTCCTCTGTGGGACGCGTAACACGACAAGTCCTCAGAGGATCGGAATGGTTCACCGTTTGGAGAACGTTCGAAGGGGACTCCTCCGGTTGGAAGTTACTTTGGGGGATCATTACGAGGAACGCTATTATTCGTAAACGATTGGACGTTTAATGAATGCGAGAATACGTGAATAAACAGTTACGCTTTGTATCGTAGATATTGAATAAAGATAACATGTTTGGAAATAGAAAAAGTTATATCTCTGTTGAATATCCTTTTTACTCTAAATGGAACACTTATTTCATTGTTTTTTCTTTTTAATTACATTGTACAGGAGATTAGGAGGTATCTGATTTGTGCAAGGTTACGGGTAAAAATTGTTGCAAAAGTGGTGATTTTATTTGGGAAAATAGTAGGATCGGAATGGTTCACCGTTTGGAGAACGTTCGAAGGGGACTTCGCCAGTTGGAAGTTACTTTGGGGGATCATTACGAGGAACGCTATTATTCGTAAACGATTGGACGTTTAATGAATGCGAGAATAGATGAATAAACAGTTATGCTTTGTATCGTAGATATTGAATGACGTTAACATGTTTGGATATAAAAAAAGTTATATCTCTGTTGAATATCTTTTTTACCTAAATGGAACATCTTATTTTACCGTTTTATCTTTTTAATTAAGTTGCAGTAGAGATTACGAGGAATCTGATCTGTACAAGGTTACGGGTAAAAATTGTTGCAAAAATGATGGTTTTATTTGGAGAAGTAGCGGAGAGGACGATCGCTGGGAATTATAACGTCAAAGCACACGCAACGTCGAGGTGGAACTAGGCTTGAGATATTGAGCTGTGAAATCTACATAAGGTTTCTCTCTTGGACACGGAGTTAGAATTTTAATTACAGCGGACGTTAATTCTAAGAAAATTCTACCGTCACGTAGAGCCACCGGTGTAAAGCTGAACGCCAACTATTTATATCAAAGCGTGCAAGTACCGTGGAATTAAATGAACTTTCTGTTCGAGCGAACTTGGCGAACATCGAGCCGCCCAGCTGTCTCGCGTAATTCCTCCGCGATTGTTCAGAGCCGGTTAAACCAACTGATCTCTGGAACGGTTTTTCATTCATTCCGATGCAAACTAGAGTCGCGCGTTTTTAATTAATTCATTTATTCCCTGGCGAACGGAAGCGTTCAGGGAAAGTTTCGTTTCGACGAATCGGCCTGCGGAAATGAAACACGAGCGGGGTTTCCCGTTCACGCCTACGCGGAATCATTTGTCCGGTTAATTTCGAGCGAGCCCACGAATTTCCATTTTCCTGGCGAATCAATGGCTGCGAGTAAATTCCTGGCGAACTACCCGCTTCGCCCATTGCGAGTTCAAGCATTCACCACCCACAGAGAGCCAACTTTCATCTGCTTTCAAACCCCCTTTTCAGGTATAGAAACTCTGCTTCCCAAACGGTAGAATTATTAAACACCTGATCGAGTCTACCATCCGTTCAACCCTTTCACAGCCTCTGAATCGCAGCTACGAATAATAAAATTTGCAACGAAAAGGAAAAAGTATCTTCTAAAGTAGAAGTCGGGTCATTATCCTCAGTGAACACGCTCGCAACAGAATTGTGGCTTGTATCGCAAACAAACGCGATAGTTTCGCGTTTAATCTTGGTAATTAATTAACGCGGGAAGCATCGTTCGAGCGGTGACGGGTTTAATTAATCGCGCGATTAGTTTCGCGTTTGATAATACCGTGCAGAGTGGCCGTTTAGAAGGTGAGAACCGCTGTGGAGAAGAGCTTTTGTCCGGCTGGCAGGCCGGGGTGCAATTCGGGTTAATTGGAGAACAAGGGAGAAACTTTACGCGAACCGTGGAGTAGCTCGACTTAGGTGCTCCAGCCCTTGGCTGCAACTTTCCGATGAACTTTCCGGGTGCGCCACGGTAAATCGAGTCGTTTAAGGGAATCCGGAAACGAGCTTACGAAACTTCATCCCCCTCTTTTCCTGTCGTTGAACGGGGTAAGTGCGACGACTCGCGAGCTGGCTTTCCAATGCGACGATGGCTCATCGAAGACAGTAAACTGGCGCTATCGACTAAGAAAAATAAACGACCAGCAATTAATTATAAACATCGAAAGAACAATTGTATCCGCGAAGAGAAGGTAGCTCACAGTTCGCAATCGAAATAATTGATCGATGGACAAAGAAGTGCAATAAGTTGACCGATTGGTGAGAAAAACTACAGGAAACCTGCGGTCGTAAATCAAGTCCAATTGCTCCAAGAGCGCAACGAGCGATTAAACAACGAAATTGCCTGGAGCTTGCTTCGCGATTGGCCAAAAGCTCGCAGGTCCTAAAACGCGAGGCCCACCTCTCGATCGACGTGTTCTCGCTTTGAAAACTCCGCGGATTACCTTGCCGAGAAAAGTTTCACAATCGCAAGGCCGTGGCGAGGAGCAAAGAAAAATGCAACGGAACCAAACCCGTTCACTTTCGATTCCCAAGCAAACAGAGAGCCAGGAATCTCCACGAGAGAGCCACCGACCACCGTCGACCGGCCGTTCCGCAGACATTCACCGAGAGCTGAACACCCTTCGACGTTTCGAGGAACAGGCCAAGCGAGAGGCGAGAGGGGAGGAAGAAGTGGGGCTTTATTGACACTGGGTATCGTTCGAGGCATACGTCGAGCACAAAGAGTGAAACAGGGTAAAAGCTTTCGAAAATACGCTGCCGTTTTCAAAGAAAATCTCTTCAGAGAAACGCTATTGTGAAGCGGTTTTCGTGTACGCGTGGAAGGCATGGAAGCTGTTAGAGAGGGTGGAATTTGTTCTTAGAGAGTTTAAAACTAATTCGTTTGCACGAGGTATTAAACTTGAAATTGTTCGCGTTCGCGAGTTGTTCTAATAATTGCTGCATTGGGAAAAATATTACTATATCTGTGCAACGAATAATCGATAGCGTGAAGATTAATGGAAAGCCAGAAACTCCTGCGGATTGTTTATGCAACGATTTAAGTTGGACGGTGATCAATAGAAACGATTGTAGCAGAAGCTCGATAGCTTGCATGCAAACCTTGTTTATTGCATTCCGCGACGTATGTATGTCATATATGGACGGTCAGCGACGAGTAAACAGAATGAAAAGTGGGATAAGAAGCAGAGGAGCGAAGATGCTTAACCTTACTCCTCTTCTCTGTCGCGAGCGAGAGACGTCTGACACGACTGATCGAGTGCCTTCTTTATCGCACGTGTTTCGATGCGTTGCAGCGTGTGCAATTATTGATTAAGGAACTTCTAGTTCCAGTAACCAACACGGAGTAACAATCAATTTTATTCAACTTCACTACCATCACCCAACCTAACTGTATCCGACAGCCTTGGCACGGTAATAATTCACAATTCACCACTCACACCCTCGATAAATGCGCCCTCGAGACCAAACAATTAATTACCGCATCGTCGTCGCGAGAAATACGAAAAAATAGCCACACGAACCTGAATATCATATCGTAAACCTCACCCGAAGCAGGCTGCAAACTATCCACTGGCCTGTTACAAACTGAGTCTCCATATTTCTCTTCCAACTCCCTGAAACCGACCCTCTACCTACGAAAAAAAAAAAAGGAGGTCCATGGATCGACGAGGGTGGGTCCGAGCCACGCGAACCACCACGAGTAGGGATAAAGGTAGCTACGCGTTCAACGTACCCTCTCTCCAGTAGATGGAAACATTTTCCCTGTTCTCATCCTCGCGCACGCTAAGAATGGAAATTTCTGCGACTACACCAAACGAGCAAAGAAAACGTAACTGAGAAACGTACATTTGTCCAGTTCGCTGTTGAGCGTATAAAAATTGAATCCAAACAGAGGCAGAGGACGAAGGATATCGTGTAAAGCAGTGACACCTCACGGACTCGTGTCGAGTTAGTGTGAGTAGGCCTTTAGCTAGGAAAACTGGGCACAGCGGCAGGGAAGAGGGAAAACGTGGAGGGGTGGGAGTTCGAGGAAACGCGGCAGGTCGTTTTTCGAGCTTTCGCATTCCAGTCGAGATGACCGCGGGTGTAGAGCTAAAGAAGGGAAGGAGAGGGCGAAAAAGCAAAAGGGGGACGACGTACGGCCCTGTACCCTTGACGGCGAAGGTTGCCACCGGCGAGGGACAGCCTTCCTTCCTTCCTTCCCTGCCGCTTCCCTCGCGGCCGCCGCCAGCCCTGACGCGTCCGCCTTTGTGCACAGGCTTTATTTCATCGCGCACCGGACATCGATTGGCCTCGACTCTCTCGTCGCTATATAATAATAGCGTGTGCGAGTGATTTCCCGACTCGATGGGCCACGTGACCCCGCAAGCTGGACAGAGAAGCTCTGTTTTCTTCTCCACTTCCGGGTGATGGATTGGTCGACGCGTGTTGCGGCGCGAGCTTGCTTTCGAATCGCTTAGCTCGACGTTTCTTAGCGCATCGAGTGCTGTTCGTCTCTTGATACCTTCGAACGAGGTTTAGAGAGCGTTTGGAGAAGAACGCGCGATGATTTTTCAAGTTTTCCAGTTTTCTATCCATTGTACTCGGCTCCATCCGCGAGTCAATGCCAACCGTTCCAACGGCCCACACCAGTGGCAATTATTCCGTCCTCTGCGTACATATGCGAGCATGTAAAATTAGAGTGCGCTAACCAGGTTTACTTAACCGTTCCAGGCATCGAGGCTAGTCGGAATATATACAAATTGTTAGACGAAGAGGAGATACACGCGAACGCCTTCGAGCAGGGTTGTCGACGATGATCGATCGGGAGGTTCTTCCGATTCTCGTCCACGTATACACTGTTCTTGGGGAAGATTCGTACATCACGTGTGACATCGCGATTAAGATTTCGTCCGCTCGATTGAAACGCTCTTAAATTTAGAATTGATTGTACAAATTGTTTTAATCGATCGTCACGTTCGTCGGCGAATAGACATTTTAGAACTGCTGTGAATCGTTCAATCTCAATTTAATGAACGAATAAAACATTATGTAAAATATTTCAGTGCCTGTGTTATCTGTTTTCTTTTTTTTTTTCTCAAATTTTTTTGCGATAAAAGAAGTAATAAAGATAGGAAAAATAGTTATATCATAGAGATGTCGAGTAACCTTCGCACGCACGCAACTACTACACAGCCGATAAAACAAATATAGAATATTTTCTCAGGTAAGCTATTTTTCCAGCGATTTTTACCCACGTCAGAATTACCTCTAGCAGGTTACAAGTCGCTTAAAATCAATTATTCGACAATTAGCCGAGTACACCTATTAGTCGAATTAGCATAATGAAACATCCTGATAACGTTTCGCTGGCTATCCCTCCTACGGCCAATTAGATATCAACGGTGCGATAATAGTGCGACTGCACTTTCGTAGAGCGGAAAATGACACTGAAAACTAATCAACATTACGCAATTCCCGCGCTGGCAACAAGTACGATCGGGATTGCAAATGTTGCAGAAAAATGTGCTCGTTTATCCTTCTTTCCCTTTCCCTCTGTTTCCTCATGCATCATTTCACGTAGCAGAAATGTCAAGTCCTCGATGACAAATATTAACGATGACGAGCACGACTGTTGTGCAACGTTTACGTTACGGCACGATTCAGCGGCAATATAACGTAGATCTTGTAAACTAGCCTTGACTTACGGTTTTTACGGACAAACATCGTCGAGGATTAGCGAGATCGTTGAAGAAAAAAAAAATGCCCCACGTCCCGAAATGTTTATTACGCCGTATGTAAATTTTCCTCGTGACGTGCTCGTTCGCAGATTAAATTTATTACGATAATTCCAGATATCGAAATCGACGGGCTATTTGTTTTCGAAACTCGACTCGCTTCTTACATAATTCCGCGCGAATATTTTAGTTACGAATTCCTTGTAATAGATTGCAACAAAAAAAAAAAAAAAAAAAAAAGAAAAAAAATGGTAAGTTAAATCAGGAAAATGTGTTTCAAATTTTAAACGCGTTTCAGTCCACAACGGTTGTTTTTGACCGCGAGTCCCTCCGCTTCTTGGGAGCAGGTTACACGCACAGCCAGGGATACTCATGCACGGACGTGAAACGATAATGGGACGGCGGCGTGTGAGTTAGGGGACAAAGGACACCGACGTTCAAAGCGATTTCTGTCTTTTGCTGTGTTGGTAGCGAGAAAATATTGTGACGCAAACGCGATAACGGCGCAACGCAAGGTTGAAGAGCTTTTCCGATTCATCAAACGCGACAATCAGCGCGCACGTTATGCTAAAACTTGTACGCCTCGACTTTATCGCCAGCCCCTCTAATTATACCGTTCTGAACCTGCCACGACTCTTTAACTGTTTTCTCGACTTACCCCTTCGACTACGAACCCCACACAGGCCACACATTACCAATAGAATTAATTTCGCAATTCACTAATGTGAGATTAAAATAGCCAAGTATTTCACCTATTTCATTCTCGCTTAATTGAACTGATTTATAACAAAATTGGTACCGCGACGATCAGCTAAATTTACTGTCGTCGCTACCAGAAAAGGACTATAAGCTCTTCCTCATATTTTCTTATCTTAAAATTCTTATCAGGCATATCTCGACAAAACAATACCGTTTAACTGGAATGCTAATGTTAACATTGAAAGTGATCCTGTTCCTCTCTCTTTTTCTGGGGAATATCTCGCTCCAACCGATTACGAATTTTGAAGGATAACTAGCGAAGGTGGTTCTGCAGGAATACCTCGACAAACCCGTCGAAAAGTGGTTTTAGAATTTATTTTAGCGTGGCACACGCGATACAAAAGTTTCCATCGAACCTTTCGAAGCCTGTTTTATTTTATGCGAGGGTACATATGTTTCAAGATGATTCTGATTCGATGCCTCGCTTCGAAACAATCGAAAGAGTCCACTCAAGTTGAATTAAAATATCCTAGCGAACACGTTTCAATCTCTTTCGCGGAATAATGAAATGCATTCTTCTACGAAAGCCAAGTACAATTAATTGATCACGCATTGAAAACGACTAATTGGCGAGGCAAAGATTTCAGCGAGCAGAGAACAGTGGCTGTACAAAGGCTGATTTTAAATCATTAACATAACTCAAAGCGAATCGACCGTCGTTCGGCGATCAATCAGTGTCCGAGGAAATTACATTAAACGCTTTACGATGGGAATTGATAGACTCACGGGGCCAGGACAGATGTCGGTCGAAGCAATTCTCTTTTTCTGCGTTAATTCCCGCGATTCCATGGAAAAACGTTCCGTCAAGTTGTTGAAACCACGGAAAAATCGTTCAATCGCCAACGAGTAAACAACCATCAATCGTACTTTAATTAATCTTCTGCGAGTACAACATAGTTTGTTAATACTTTCCCAAGATCGTGCTATCTAACCAACTAGAAATTGCTGCACAATTATACGAGAATAAATTGCGATAGTTGGACAGGAAAATGTATAAATGCATTTATTAGAAATATATAGAATATAAATACGTTCTGCGTTGTTGAAGAAACCGCGTCGCACAAGGGCCAATAAAAGGGAAACTGAATAATTCCGTGGCTGATATTTCGTATCCATGTGAGACTTTCACGTGTGAACGCGAATCAGAAGGTTTCGAGCAGGCTATTATAGCGTAAACTTTCTATGTGGTTTTGGTATTAGAAGGTTTCACTCCGCGAATACGTGTGCGACTCCAATTTCGATTTTGTTGGCGAGAGTCGATGGGCGATTATCAAGTAGGATTCCAAGTGGCAACTGAGACTGCGATCCGCGATTGAGAATCCAGCTTCCTGCTGACGATTCGCGTCGAGGGATCGAAGTCGCACCCGTCGAGAGGGAACGAAAGGGAATCTGAAACGAAACGGAGAGATCTGATCGCGTGAAGAACGGACGAACGCGCTCGTCGAAGCTATCCGTAGCTAAAGTTCAATTCCACGCCAAGGTTATCAGCAGGTGAGGTCCCACACAATCATCGTGGCCGCATTCATTAAATCGTAATTATAAAGTCGAAGATCTGTTTATAGCCTCGTGTGATTCATCACTTTGCCCGATAGCATTTCTGCTCGGGCAGGAAGTGTAATGAGTAATCGTCCCCATCGAGAGTGGCCTATCGGTGAAACTAATGGTGTACACACCCATTTGTCGACCCGTACGGCATCCCAGCGATTGTTTAATTCGGCTACATTCAATTACTGAACCTTTCGTGCTCCGACACAATGTCGTCCCCGCCCCCCAGCGTTGGCCTGGCCGGTCGAACGAAATACGTGCATCACAATGGAGGCCTTCAACGCTGCCTCTGCTGCGAGATAAACGAACGTTCGACCGCAAACAAATAAATTCTAACCGTCGACGGTTTAGAATACAAGGCGACGTTGTGTGTTCACGAAAGGATACGAGCGGCGACGACGACGACGAGCTGCGGTAGAAAGCTTCATTGCCAGTTCTGTCACGATTCGATCGTAACGCGAGCATAAATATGTGTGGCGAAGGCTGTTTACTGCCACGTTGTACTCTATCGTGCTGATAAAAAAAGAATAAAAGAAAACTTTGTCGGAGAAAGTAATAGATCTATAAAATGGCTAGAGTATATATATATATATATGATAATACAGCGACAGCTGTGTCAACCAATGGCAATCGCCACGGATCCCAAACAATCGCGCGAGCGTGTTTATTTAATTTATCTGCAATTCGTTGTATCGCTCGGCGATAGTTTCGAGATGGCAGGGCAGTGTCGCGAAAGAAAACGGTTCGCTCGTAACCGGTGTGCGCGCACGTAGATCGCAGGTTGCGCTCGCGTAGGCACGCGCGTGCAGCGACACCGTTTGTGTATCGAGGAATTTTCAGAACGCGCGCGGAGGGAGAGAGAAAGACCGGAAGATAAGACAACCGTAAACGTTTCTACGTTTGAATTCCAACGACTGATATTCACGGTCAAACGTTTCGCTATAAAGGCAGATTGTCGAACCGTGACGGAGCCCGCATCGTACTCGGAAGGTCGGCTTCACGTAAAAAGGTGTATTAACCTTGACGTCTTTTCCTTCGCCACGCAAGCGACTTGACCAAGAACTTTCAAACTAATAACGACTCGCGCTGTGCCGTACGCATCGCGTCGCAAGAAACAGCTTCGGACAGCTATGTAAATACACTCGCTGAGCGTATATAAATCTGTTAAATCAGTCGACTATAGTCACCAGAGGGATGGGTCGTTGACCAGCGCGCACTCTATGCCAGATACCGGCACCTCCGGCCGAGTACTTCAAAACAAAAGGACATCGAGCCGTGTCGCGAGCAAACACTTTCCACGCGCGATACGCGTATCGCCAGATCCACCCTGGATAAAGAATTACGCGAGATATTATCGCGAGTAACCGGAATAAATATGCCCTCGCGGTGAACACGAGCTACGGTGCTCGCCATCGGGAGCGAATCAATAAAAAGACACCCGATAACACCGGGACAGGAGGAAAAACAAACACGAGTCGAGCAAAGACCCACCCTGTGAGCGCAGTAACGATGAAAATTCACGGTGCAGAGTGGCGAGAGAGAGTACGTACCGCGCCAGCGCCATCCTGACATGAGATAATTCAGGTTCCGTAGGTGTTGAGAGCAGAGTATCCAGACCTGGAAAGAATGCTTTGTCGCCGGCACTAAATCCCACTGGACACATGCGCGTAAATTCCTCGTCCTCGAACACACGAGCTCGTCATAACTTCCGGCTGTGGCTTCAAGGAGCCGCCTCCTCCCCTAATATTCGCTCACTTCGATTTCCTCGAGTAAACTCGTGGCGTCCTCGCGCCTACAGAACGAAGCCAGGGATACCCTTCTTCCTCCCTGTCTCTGGCGTACCAACCACTGTCACTACCGCATTTTCACTGCCGTGTCTGTGTGGCGGGGCACCGCGAGAAAGGAGAATCTAAATTGTATACGTGGTACGGGGACCCTCCCGTGACAGTCAATCACGGCGGGGACGGTTTTAACGAGCGGTGAGAAACTGTGATGCGAACACGACGAGAGAAGCGTGGCGAGCAGCAGCAGTAGCAGCGGTTAACGAGCTCACGATTCGAAACGAGAGTGAAGAAAGGGACGATTCGAGTGTTCGACCTCGGTCAGCCAGCCGACTAAATTAATTCGTGTAACGCGTGCGATTAAGAACAGCGACTAGAACACCCGAGAGCTGTTTTATACGCCTGCTCGGAACACAGTTCGCCAGTCACTATACCAATTCCGATCACGGCGCTGGCTCGACTGAACTCGGCTACTGAGCGCCGGCCAGTCCCCACCCCTGTCGCCACGGCCTCGTACGTTTTCGTCGCGCCTCGGCCGCGCTCGCGCCAGCTTCGTCCGCGCTCGTGCCTTTCCGCGACCTCGTGTCGCGCTAGAACCCGATGGTTCACCGCCGGGTAACCAACGCTGCTGCGCTCCCTCCTACAGGAAACTCCTGTTCGGGAATGCACGTTTTCTGCTGGCATGCCCGCTACGAAATTATATGAACTATGCCATCATACGTAACGCACCGTCGAAAGGTTTCCCCGAATGGTTCGCACATGTCTCCTTGCGACGCGATTCTTATTCTATTCGCCATCGCGAAAATACCCTCGACGCGCGGCTGCTTTCGACATTTCCATTCCCTGGGCCCGATGCGAACAGCTGTGCATACACGGTCCACTTGTAAACGCGTGGGCGATATATGATTTGTCTAACGTTTTACGCGTTTTCAGCGGAACACGGGGGACACAGAGGGGATAATGGAGCGCGATTATTCATGCCGTTGCTGGTGTCACGTATACCAGGGGCATTCAAATCCGGTAATGAAACCCGCGGCGTCGTTCACGAATTCAGCGGCACTGGTGCACAATATATCGCCGGGACGTGTGAAAGGTTTTTCGAGCGTGCCGCGTGTGTATCGGTGCTTTCGTGTCACCGGAAACGGAGAACAAGCCTCCGCTCGTCGAATTACACGGAAAAGAGGTCACGAAAATGTTTTATGGGTGTCTAAGGTGGCTATGGTCGGCGTCAATGGGACCGTGACGTCGTGCCGGATTCACGCACGACGATCGTCACATTGTGGAGCGGGATATACCGTGGCCACGCGAGACCGATCCAACACGGCGAGCAACGTCTGATTAAGAGCAACAAAATTTCCTGTCAAACGAACGTATATAATTACCCTCGTAACCGAGCTCGTAGTAACCCCACCCAATCGTTGTTTCGCAACGATCGACGGATTCAACCGAGCGATTCGCGTTCGAAACGCGACGTTGAAATTGATCCTTTAAACTCGCGTTAAATAACAGGAACGAGCTGGACCCTGTTACCCGGGCCCTTCGTAACACCGCCAGGGATATTTCATTAGCCGCGTTCGTGACTACGGCAAAGCCAGCTAGTTTTATGCAATCATACGCACGGATGCAAGTTTAAGGTTGCACGGATCTCGGCTGACCGATACGCGTGCTGCTAACGTGTCCATAAATTAGTGCCGTGCCTCGAATAGCTTTCTCAGTGTCGACCATCGCGAGAACGGATCTTGGATTCGGAGTACGCGTAACCTGAAGTCGACGAATCGGAGGAAAGAAGCGAGCGCGTTGCAAACGAACGAGGGGGAAGAGGAGAGAGCGATCTCTTCTCGTGGAAACGGATTCAACTGTCGCGCAGTGGGACAACACACGGTGGTTTCCGTGAGAAATTTTGAGAATCTCGATTTCGAGCTAGGGAACGAGAGAGAAAGAGAGACAGAGAAGTCAACGTTAATAAGGACGGCCCCGGGGCGCAGGGTCCCCTTGACCCTCTTAAAAAAACGTCCCTGAGTCTCATTCGCCCCAGAGCACGCGAGGAGTGTCGTGTAAACTCTATTATGCTTTTCATTCTTTCCCGTTTTTCCTTTTCACGTCGACACTCCCTTGGTGTGTCTACCGTTGCATGCAATGGCCCCTGCATCCTTGTCTGCAGGGAATCATAGTGAAAAATGAGCCTCCGTGGCGAAATACGCCCCACCATCCAACGGAGGCGTCGTCGTCGCGTCGTTGATTATTCACTCGCCATAATAATTCTACACCTCTTTCTCTTACTATTACGCGTAAGTTTACATCGTACGATTGCGAAGGTTATGCTAATTTTTGCATCGTTTCTATGGTAATCGGACAGGTGATCGCGCTACAGGATGGAGCAAAATTAATAGCCATCGAGCACACTTCTGTCCAATTCTGGCGAAACGTGGCTCTCATAGGAGTAACCCTCCAAGGTCCCTGAACATCTTTTCAGTTAGACGCTAAATACAACCGTACCGTGCGCTTCGAGAAACTGTGAGTGCTGCCAACTGTCCTCGTAAAAGAGATACTTTCTTCCCTCGTGAGTGGCGTCTGTTCCTTTCGAACCAATTGCATCTCTTGACCGGTTCAAACGGTCGAAACCAAGCCCCTCCTTCTATCTCCTCCTTCTATATAAATCGTTTACCAGTTGATTTTTGAGTTAGAAAAAAAGCTAGTTTCTACTGTTACGGATAAGTAGAGAGTTGAGATAGGGTAGAATTTTTGGGCGCAATTTTTCCCAAGTGCATCGAGGAGAGAAAAGGTACTTGATACAGGTCACTTAACTTTCTCATAGCAACGCTGGCACGAGCCTGTTGCTTGAACTGAATTAATTCGCAGTTACGTCAGTACTATGCCAGGCGAGTGATCGTTCAAACGCGTTTATTCGGCCGGTTTCCATTAGAATTACTTAATAAACTGATGGGCGCGATGCGTTTCAGAGGAGCGTCAGAGCTGTGTGGAATCACTGCGCACAGTTGTCGTCGTGCGATGCTAACAGATCCTCAATTAGAGCTCGACGATAAAAAATAATCCTATTACGCTCGCTCCATAACAATTAGAGGGGAAGTGTTTGTTAATTAAAATATGTTTTAAAGTTCGATCGTCAGCTTCTCTCGAGGGGCGAGCGCAGTGGGTCGTCGACGAGTTCGCCAGAAATACTGGAGAAATTCCTTGAAAAATTCAACGATGGCTACGTCAGCGAACAATCTTTCGTCAAACGAACGAAAGGTTCGCGAAACAGTCGGTGGAGAGAGAGAAAGAGAGGAGGAATTTCGGTTTCGAGATGGAATGGGCTTTCGCCCGTACGGTCCAGCTGTTTCAGTGTCCGCCATAAAAACTGGTGCGTGGCACTCCGCAGCCCCTCTGTGTTTCTCTCTTTTTCTCGTTCTTCTCGTTGCAACGCTAATTTACATCCTCTGTCATCTACACGATCGTGAATTTTGGTTTTCCTTTTTTACGCGGCCGAGTGATTTACGAGCCGCGATTTTCGCCGTTAACGAAACGCCGCTCGGGTTATTCGTTCTATTTCCCTCTCTCACCCTCTCCCGCTGTCGCCGCTTTTTTTTTTTTTATTTTCAAACGTCGTTTCAATTTTAATGGTTTACTAGCTGGCGAACGGGTAATTAAATTAACACAGTTCGGCCCAACGAAGCCAGCCACGACGAGAGTTTATGCGCTGCAAATGAAAATACGAGGTCTACGGAATAAAATGAACGTGAACGGAATGAATGTCAGAAGCGACGTCGAGGAGTTACGGATTCCGTTGCTTTTCATCGCGACTCGGGCTTTCCTCGCGACGGTGTACACAGATTAAAACGACCCTGAAAACCGTGGATTTTAGAATTTTCCAAGCAACTGACGAGCCTCTCGGTTTTCGGGTGATCTCACTGCCAGCTCTTAAGGTCGGCTGCTAAAGTAATGAGCTGATTTATGCTGTCCGCAATTTGTGTCACGGATGTTAAAACAATTAGACTTACGCGCTTGAACATGCTGAGAAATCGACCAAGTCTTAGAAAATAACTCGTCCTCTGATTATACGTACACACACTGTATATATACACGCAAGATCCAATGCTCAATAGCTACCAGACTATTCAATATCCTCGTGTAACTCATCAATCAACGATCCTCGCCTACGTACATCAATGCTCTTGGTCTCAGCTTCAAGTTTCGAATTTCAATATTCAAGCCTCGAATCTAGCAATTTCCAACAAGCGTGAAGATGCAAAATGACTTAATAAAGCCTCTCCAACCACCCCTTAATCGTGCGTTCCCTTTCCAAGCTTGAGGCACGATCCTCCAGTTCCGTGGAGGAGGATCGCCTCGGGAGTATCACGTAGCGTGGTATCCGGAATTTATCACGGAAACAGCGCGGAAAGTTTTTCGACGGGCAACACGGCCAAGGGTGGGGTAGCCGCATGGAAAGAGCTCATTGTTCATCCCTGTCGTGACACTCATGGCGGTCCGCGTTACGAGGCTACGGTCTCCGGATGCATTGAAAGCACAGACTCCTTCGTGTCGCTCCGGGCAGTAACAATGCATAATAATGCTCGAATGGGCCGTATGAATTCAGGTTCTGGCATCGCTCGCAAATAAGCTGCTCGAAGGCGAGAGAGAGAGAACGGTTGAGTCGGCTCGAGTCGAGGCGGTCGAAACGAGACAGAGAGAGAGAGAAAGAGGGAGCCCCACCTCGAAAAAGGAAGAGAGAAGAAAAAAAAGGAAGAAAGGTATCTGCGGAACCGAGAAGGAGACAGAGGTTTGCACGAAGAATACGTGAAATGGAAAACGGAGAAAGTTCGCCGGCGAGTGGCCGTAAATTTCAGCCAGAAAGGGTTCCCGTTCCGATCGAGTGGCAAAAATGGAGGAGGAGGAGGAGGAAGATCCTCGACGTTGTTCCGTGGATGTCGCAGTTCGCTATTAGAATGCCAGCTCTCGAAGTCGTTTCGCAAGTCCCCGTAACCTTTGCCAATTTCATTTGACACTCCCGGAGACGCGAATACACGAAGTCGAGGCTCTCGCGACTGATCGCCCTATACGCGTCTGCACCTTGGACGCCGCGTCCTCGGTTCCTCGTCGACGTCAACTTGTTTATCGCGACGTGAACTTAAATAGCGGCATAAACAATGGCAAATCGGACGCGCGAGTCAATTAACTTAACCGCTTGGTTTAGAAACGACATTACGACCCGCGTGTCCACGAGCATCGCAGACAAACGAGGCCTCCGCTCTCCCATAACGCACCGTCTCGTTAATCAAACTCGAGCAACGGTCCCTGCGATCCACCAGCAAGAGTCGCCTGTACTCGATCGCTCGATCCTAATATCCCCTAACCGTGGCTTGTACACGACACGTGGAACCTATAACGCGCTCTCTCCTCGCCTAGTCAAACAACCGGAGCACAGAGTCGGAAACGCAAGGCGACCTGTCAACCAATTAGAGCCTCAGAGCGGTGGAGAGACAGAGAGACCCATCTCGAACAGGTCGTTGTAGCTACCGTAGCTACGAACCGCTCCATCGACCTGTTCCCCGCCGGTCGAACGATGGAAATTTCCACGGCTCCTTTTCCCCCTTCGACGAAATCTGGGGTGTCCGTTGCGACGTGGCTCCTCGCGCGGCTAAGAACGAAACGCTGAGGGGGCTCCTCGAAGAAAAAAAAAAAAGGACGAGACGAAGGGAAAGCCTTCTTCCTGGGTATCCATCCTTTGGTTCTCGACGCTAGAACGTTGCCGTGGCGGTGGCGTTGGTCGGAGTTTCGGGCGTTGTTCCAGTTCAGCCGCTAATATTGTGTAGAGAGAGAGAAAGAGAGAGCGGCTGGGAGGGTCCTCGCCGCGGAGAACGGAGGTGGAGCAGCAGCGCGAGAGGTCGTTCGGAGATGGTGACTGTGCAGGGTGGAAGAAACTACCACCGCCACGGGTAGGGAGACGGCTGGGTCGGGGCAGGGTGGAGAGCAGGGTGAGAGAGGACGGGTGATTGTGTTAGAGAGCGAGGCAGAGCGGAATGGAGGGTTCAGACGAGGTCAGGTCACGGGACGAGCGGCTCTGCTCGGTCGATAGAACGAAGCTACCACCTATGCCCGCACACCATGCCACAGCCATGGCGGATAAACACGCGTGGTACGCGCGCGTGCACGTGTGTTCGAGGGAGTGTTCAGGGTGGAAAGTATAGTCGAGCTTACTTTGCTCTCTGTCCCTTTTTCTTCTTTGGGGAGGATGTAGACGGGGGCAGAAGGATTTCTGGAGTTTCCTTGCGATTCTTGCGACTATTGGCTGCGATATAGATGATGGGGTACTAGGGATATTTGGGTGGGAAGTTGATTAAGAGGTTCTTGGAATAATTTGGTATTTTTATTAAGTGACGAATAACTTGAGTCGATGATACGGTTTTAGATTTGTTTTTAGTTTGTATATATAGTTCTGTTCTTTGTAGAGTCGTCGACGGTAAGTTCGAGGATGTAGATGGGGGTAGAAGAATTTCTGGAGTTTCCTAGCGATTGTTGCGACTATTAGATATAGATGATGGGATATTGGGGGATGTTTGGCTGGGAAGTTGATTAAGAGGTTTTGGAATAATTTGATTTTTTTATTATGCGACAAATAACTTGTGTCAATGGTATGGTTTTAGATTTGTTTTTAGTTTGTATACGTAGTTCTATGCTTTGCAGAGTCGTCGACGATAAGTTCGATTTGAAAAGCAATTGTTTCGCATTTTCCACGGTTGACTCTCGCGAAGAATTCTAAACGAGGAGAGAAAGGATGGGAATTCGCTGATAAAAGACTCGAAATCCCTCGTTGCAGACTTAATCGACGAACCATTGCCATAGTCGCAGTTATTCGAACGCGAGCGCGGCATAAATCACGCGCCTTGACTTTTAAGCGGTTCTCGGTACTCCGACTGAGACACACGATTGAGGTATCACCTAGCCAGCTCGGCATCGGTCTCTTTCGATGATTTACGACGTGCTCCAAGATGAAAGCACGCGTAACTCCTCTGCCTCCGAGTACAGATTGGCTGCAGAGGAATCGAACGATTACGGAACTATCTGTCCCGTGCAGAATGGCTAGATACGTCTCTGCGATTGATCGTTCGCTACCAAGAGGGAGAGAGAGAGAGAGAGAGGAGAGGGAGCTCCCAGTTGGAGAATGTTCCAATATGCTTCAGATTTTATTGTGTACGCTGGCAGTTGAACGAGTTGCGCTGGGTGGCTGATGAAAAATGGCTCCGCGGATGGATCCTGGACTTATTCGTTGACTCTGCTTTTTCTCTCATTTTTTCTCTTTTTCTAACAATAGCGTTCATCATTTTTAGAGACTTGAAATTTCACAGTTTGAAAATTGAGATTGATTCGCTGGATTCTCTTCCCGCTTTTTCCTGCTCGAGGTGGTTTTACGATTACTGGTAAACGCATTCTTATTACCCAGCGGTGAACTGCTATTTCAATCATTCCTGCCGTTTCCACGTCGTTGCGCGTTATTCGTACGAGCGAGGGGAAAAAAAGTAATCGCGAGAAATAGCAAAAAATATCCGCTGAAAACGAGGTGCGCGCGAGACCTTTACTCCTTTCACATTCGCCTGGAAACTAAAAGTCAAGGCGCGCGGTTCGAGTTTAACACGCGGCATCAACCTTAATGCCAAAATTTCCGACCACGCCGCACGTCTGCGACGTACACCTCGCAATGTATGCATTTAAACAAGCGCCTGTACGAACGTCCAAAGTTAATCTCGAGACATTCTAACGTGAGCAAAATTTCAGTTACACTCACAACTTACATTCGCGCCGCCAGTTCCAATATCTCCACAATAAACTGTACCATATTTAAATTTTAATTGTTAGCATTACACATTTATCCCTTAGATAATGGATAAAGATAGATCCAGAAAATTGAACTTGCAACCCTCGAGACAAACGACGTTTCGATGAATTAAAACGCAGCAACAGTGGTTCAGGAAAAAGTTCGAAGCGGGAAGGAGAGAGCAAAGCGTGTAGCGTGGAGGATGTCCGACCTCACACGTGGCCGTTTCCCGCACTTCCTCGTCCGGTCTGCGGCCGGTTCGCCTCATGGAAGACCTCGATAAGGTCGCATTAAGGATTCAGGAACGGCACGAGCGGGCATCGCGAGGAACACGCGAGTCGCCGCGAGTTGGAGACGCTCCAAGAGGAGCTGGTGCCAATCGTGGAAAAAGGAGAGCTCAAGGGCGCGACGGAAACAGATGGATATCGATGGACTGCAAATAAACTGCACGATGTCGTGCAATATCGCGGCATTTTTTCCAATTCTCTCTCTTCTCTCTGTTCGAATGAAAACGTCCATGCAGCGCGTCCCTTAAGTGGTGGCGCAACGAGGGGGTGGAAGACGCTTCGTTTCCCCAGGAAATTATTAATCGTATCCGGTTCGAACTGGCAATTACGAAACACTCGCTGCAGCACACGTTGTTCAAGCGAAATCGAGTTACAGTACAGTGGAATATCGACTGCATTGCACGATTGAGACCATTTGGGGTACGCTCAGCATCCTCGTTCGTTGGAGGATGATTGGATGATCGAATGGTAATCGTGGAAATGACTTTTACGATGAAACGGAGTCAAAGTCAAGAGACGGAGATCTGACACGGACCTCGCTCAACTCGGTCAAGGCAGAAGACCGTTAGAGCTCGCAGGACACACTTTATACACACGGCGAAGAGAGAGAGAAAGAGAGGGAGAAGGAGGGCCTCGTGTATCGCACTTTCAGCCGAGCACAAGCGTCGAAGATGATGACACGATCGATCGACCCGCGCTTATGATCCACTTCCACCACCGTCCTTGCCTACGCGGTGACCAACAAATTCGATACCGTGTGCTTTCGATCCTCCACGCGTTACTTCTCACGAGATCCAACCGATAACGCGTCTCACACCAACCAACTCCATCGCTATCTTAGATCAGTCGATGGCAAAATATGGGGTAGTTACTGTTTTTAGATATTCAAACGTTAATTGGAACAATTGAATCAAGAATGAACTCAAATGGTAACAACACATAGGAATGCTTCCCAAAAATTGGGGTAGTTAGGATTTTTAGATATTCAAACGTTAATTGGAACAATTGAATCAAGAATGAACTCAAATGGTAACACATTGGAATGCTTCCCAAAAAATAGGGTAGTTATTTTTTTTTTAGACGTTCGAACGTTAATTGGAACAATTGAATCAAGGATAAACTCAGATGATAACACATTGGAATGCTTCCCAAAAAATAGGGTAGTTATTTTTTTTTTAGACGTTCGAACGTTAATTGGAACAATTGAATCAAGGATGAACTCAGATGGTAACACATAAAATGCTTTTCATGAACTACACGTGTTCCCATCGTGAATGAAACGTAAGATCGAACGAGCAGAGTCGACTCGTCTCGAAGTTAAAACACTTTCGACGAGGGAAATTTCTTCGTTTAATCCATTAGGCGAGCAATGACACTCGCTGTTCTCGCGAATAGGGAGAGGTGGGCGCGATTCGTCCGCAATAAAAATGGGGTCAAACCCCTGTTGTGGGCCAAGGTGTCGCGCGTGTTAGGCGATCTCCGGTTTTAGTAACAATCGTGCACGCGTACGCCCGCAGAGGAATTATTAATCGCGCTATTCGCTGCTAGATACCGATCTCGAGCACGTGCTGCGCCTATTTCGCGCGGTTAGATCCTGATGCTGAGGAGACGAGGCGATCTTCTTGCTCGCTGCAGTTCCTCGACGCCAGATCTCATCGTTGCCTTTCCAAACCGCTCCAGGGGTATCGTTTCGTATTTGATAAGGAATTAAGTCGCGATCAGTCGCGCAGTTATTACTTCGTCGACGCTGTTGACTGTTTTAGTTATCTCGAAGCACTTGCTAATAATAATTATATACAAGTGTATGTTGATGATAAAAAATGTTGAACGTAAACTCTGTTGCATCGTGAAAAATGACGGATTCTTAGAACAGAAACGCTCTGTTAATGAACGCCTAGTAGTCGCGTAACAGGTCTCGTCCGCGTCAAACGGAAGTTGTCAGAGTACGACAGCGAGAGATTCCGCTTCCTCTAAATATACGTCTATTTTACTTTATATATAAGTTAGTTACTAATTAACGATAAAAGCTCTAAAAATAATGGGTTCGATTCCCCAGAGGGAAACACATATTTTTAAACCGGCATCTCTGACGATGGTTAACACTCGCGTAACGCGAAGTTAGTCGAAAGTGTGCTGTAATAAAAATTTTCCCCCTTTCTCTCTCGACTCTGCACTGCGACCAAGTACGAAAATAGAAACTTAATTTCTAAAGGGGTAATCTATATTTTTAACCGCTCGATTACAAAATGTGGAAGACCCTTCCTTCCGCTGGTAATTAAAAGTCTACCAATTTACCTGATTCATCTCTCATTTATGAGACGAACATCGAATAATATCTAATAACCAACGCAAAATAGTAGAACAGATTTGCAAAAAGTGAAATTTCTACATGATGCATTTCTCATTTACCAGAAGAACATCGAATAATATGTAATAACCAACGCGAAACAGCAAGCAGAGTTGCAAAAAGTGAAATTTCAATTTCCTCGACGTGGCAGTCCCGGATCTTTTTACCGTTCGAATAATTTCCCGCCTCGTTCTCGCCGCAATTATACACCGGTATCGCGTATCGAAACATCAGACGGGGGCGTGCATCGATCGAATACCCTCGTTCGAGTGATAACGCGGCTGGTATCCAATGATTCCCACCGCTCGACGCTAAAATCCCTTTGCTGAATGTATACATCAGACCGCGTCTGAGGGGTGCAACCCTCAAACGGATATCCCAACGCGATGTTGTCGAGAGTGGTCCCGCGGATCGGATACGCGCGAGGGACGAGAACGTACGTACGTACACGCGTTGTTAATCGAAAAGAAAAACGGGCGACAGGCGGAAAGGCGGGGGTAGACTGTTCGTTTTATACATCCTGCGTCTAATAAATCGACCGCAACAATAAATAAAGGGAATAAAAATAGGGAAAATAAAAAGGAATGGTACGGACAGAAACGGACGCTTGGCAATTATCGACTTCGCTGCTCGTGAACAAATATGCTTCCGTGATATGGCGCTGTTGCGTTGCTGTTTTTTTGTTTTTTTTTTTTATCCATCAATCCACCTTTCTCTATTTTTTTCCCTCCCTCTGGTCTCTCTTTCCGTTTTGGAGCGCAAAACGCGACGCGAACGATTCCTCTACCGATCTGTTTTCAGTACACACGATACTCGCTGTATTGTTCCTCGGTGTCTAGCTTCTGGATGACAGATGTACGAGGGTAATAAAAGGAGCGTTTTCGTGGAAAAAATATGAGAGTTCCGATATCGAGCTTTTTATTCCGCTTAAGTGCTGGCACAAATTTCCGTACCCCCTTCGAAGCAATTGAGAGCAATTTTAATGCAGATGTATCTATCGATACTTTTTTCAATCGATTAATAACTCTCTACCAATTCATCGAAATAAAACAAAAAAAAAAAAAAAAAGAAATAGAAAGCATCCAAAGCAAGACTTTTAACGAAATAGAAACAGAATTGCGAGGCGAGTTTTGCAATTCTCCGCGAAGAAGGCATCCAAAGATTTATCATCGATTCTTCCAGCTGAGATTCAATAGCATATCCCATATCGGTTGCGTGGAAAAATTCGCTGAGAAGTCGCGGATCGGTTTGCTCCCATTTCCTCTCGCAGCCTCGGACCGCGACTCGCCCTTATTCGCGCCAATAAAACACCTTACCAAGGCCCACCACTCGGCCTAATTTCCGCGAAAGGTATTTTCCGTTCACGGACGTTCTCGAGCTGAAATTTCGAGCCCGATCTGTCCAAGCGCGACGTGTCTCATAATCGACGTCGATGATTAAAGCGCAAGGAAGGCGGGAGAGTCGAGAGGTGGACGAATAATAATTTCTGACGCGAGCCACGTGTATATCGTGACTGTATCGCGACACCCAAATCACCAGAGGAGCAATTTTCTCCGAGATTTTTCTCGATCACGTCATCCGCGACCTTCACCTCCGCGGCTTTCGTCGGTTTTCCCATTGATCGGTACCAGGCGAGCCAGTCGAGATCTTGACCCTCGATCCGTGGCTGTTTAAACCAGTTTCCGTCTTTCTGACGTTCGATTAACTCCTTT
Source organism: Xylocopa sonorina (assembly GCF_050948175.1). Lineage (NCBI taxonomy): Eukaryota > Metazoa > Arthropoda > Insecta > Hymenoptera > Apidae > Xylocopa > Xylocopa sonorina. The sequence goes on along the minus strand of NC_135202.1, from coordinate 6,287,963 downwards.
AAGTGTTTGCTCGAGCTGATCTGGATCCTTTGTAATCCTACTTTGGCAATAGAATTTCTTTCGATTTTTGTTTCTCGAGTTCCTGCGATTTTTCTATATAATTTAGTCGCTTCTTTTCAATTCTCGTTGCTTCTTCGCGTTTATCGTTGAAGTTCTCATCTCTCGAGCAATTAGTTTGAACAACGTTTTGCGTCTAATTTAGAAAATCGCAAGCTGATCTGGATCCTTTGTAATCTTTCGTTGGCAATGGAATTTCTTTCGATTTTTGTTCCTCGAGTTCCTGCGATTTTTCTATATAATTTAGTTACTTCTTTTCAATTCTCGTTGCTTCTTCGCGTTTATCGTTGAAGTTCTCGTCTCTCGAGCAATTAGTTTGAACAACGCTTTGCGTCTAATTTAGAAAATCGCAAAGTGAAGTCAGAGGGGGAAGAACAGTCATCGATTAGATTAAAAGCAAACGCGTGGGTGTTGCTATTAACGGCGATCGATCTGACGAAGGCTGAATTCACCGGATGAACATCAGCCGGAGGGACTTATTGGCGTGGAAATATATTTGATAGCGACGGAGACTGCAGAAGTATTGAGCGCACCCATTGATACAGTTTATTGTCGCGAGGAAGGAATTGGGATGCCGGCCAAACTCGGCGAATCGATTCCAACCGAGCCGGAGATACAACGGGTAAATATTTGCGCTGCAGAGGAAGATACGCTAATCGATTTAATCTGAATCCTGCTATCGCCCATCTGTTCCTCCACGTTAATCCTTGCGTTCCACGGAGAAACTAGTTTCACTTAATCGTACATTCGATTATGTATTTTATCCATCGAAGATATCGTTCAATTGCTTTTCGCAATCGAACAGTTAAAGAATTTTCAAAATTCTAAATTGCAATTGAAATCATGATGTATTTTCTAATTATCAATTAACCGGTTAAGTGGCGTTCGACGCGTATACTCGTCGTGTAAAATAAAAAATTACCATTCACTATAAAAACTGGAGATCTCAATAAAATGTAATAGAAATATTATTTGGTGGTATGTTCCCTTTATATACATAGCTTGAAATTTTGTAAACTACTTTCTTATTTTTCTTGTTTATTCTTGCTATCTTCGATTTTTCTTATTCATGTATTTTATCATTTTTTGACGATTCTCAAGCTTTTAGTATGAATAACATATTCAGAAACGAATTGCTAGTTCTTTTGACGAATACAAATTTTTCGTAAAATGTATAATAGTACCATTTGCCCTGCGTTCGACGTGTATACACGTCGTTGCTTGTTCTTAATTCCGCACCCTGTGTTGATCTTTTGCAACTAAATTCCACAGTCAACTAATTAATGAAAAACCAGAAAATCCTTTAACCTCAACTTGTTTCTCCATTATACTTGTCTCACTCGATTAAACGATACGATAAATCGTACAAGACGACGCCAAACGCCTGTACCGATCGCCTGCAGTCAACCACCGTGTCCACCACCGTTTTCGGAAGCTCTGACAACGTCCTCGAGGCAAAGGAACCGAATCGACTGCTCGAAGAGCATCGCAGCTCTCTCGTGTCGCTTTATATTCCATCGAGCGATTTTTCAGTTTCATCGAGAGGCACGTCGTCGTCGCGAGGCAGTAAAACGAAATCGCGGTCGTATAAAATCGTTGGACAGGAGATAACGCGGGTTACTCGGTAGGATGATAAACCAAGGAAGCATAAATCTCGAGGAACGGGCGAGAGATCCAGGTGATGCTCAGCGGCCACGAGCACCGAGAGCTGATTGAGACTTATGGCTGGCAGACCGCGGGTCAAACGTTATCACTCGCACGAGCACGCTCTGGATTAACTGTGCGCCTAGGAATCGAGCTACGACCGATTAATTAACGACGCTCGACTCGACTCGTGATGGAAATTACGTGTCCGTTGATTTCGATTCATGCTGCGGCTCGTGACAGACTTCGAGCCTGCGCCAGCCAATGATTAACGAATTGCGACACCGTGAAACTCTCGCTTGAACTTGGAGTAAGAAAATTAATGGTGACTATTATCGATAGTGGCTGGTATCTGTTACCAGAAAAAAAGGGAATGGAAAAATCGGTACAGAAATGACCTGAGGAGAGACAAACGCGATCTAAACGCGATACTCGTTGTCTGGAGAGGGTGTCCTTCGCGAGCGATTCTTCTCACGCCAGCAATCGCACGGGTTCGCGAGACGTTAATCGCTTTCACTCGCCGCCTTTGGCCTCCTCGAATTAAGGCATCGAACGCGATGGAGCGGCTCCAAAGGGAGCCAAATCGCGCTCGAGACCAGAGATCGAAGCTCTCGCGAGGTATCCGGACGATTTCTGACGGTGATCGATCCGACAGCCTTGCACGCGAATTTGGAAATCGGCCATTACGATTGGAGAGTCATTGCCGGCGACTTTGATTTGTCCTTAACCCCGTTACTACGACAGAAATTCTGCACTGAATTCGGGTAACGTTACGACGGGACGAAGGTGGCGTCGATTTCACGCGTCTTCGTTCTGGGAATGCGAAATGGGGAACGACGATAGAGGCGATCTGCTTGGTCGCTGAGGAATCAACAGTGAAACAGTGGACAATTATGAGGCTACATATTTTTCAAACCAATTTAACAAATGATATCTCTACGATTTATACAATTTTTTGACGCAATCTCTTTTTCTGTAATATTAGCGCAACAGTAGAAACGATACTAGAAACGCAAGTTTTTCTATGTATCTCGTATGCTCTATGAATACTCACAAGACCCCTGATTATTGCAGAACGAAATGGTAACCGAGGGAATAAAAATTAGCTACATTTCGTTTAAACCAATTTAACAAATGATATCTCTACAATTTATAATATTTTTTGACGCAATCTCATTTCTGTTAAGTTAGCGCAACAGTAGAAACGATACTGCAAATGTAACTTTTTCTATGTACCTTGTATGCTCTATGAGTACACAGAAGACCACTGATTATTGCAGAACGAAATGGTAACCGAGGGAATAAAAATTGCCAGCTCGAAAATGACCCAACTCTCAACACGCAAAGGTTTCTCGAGCAATTTTCGTAGAGGTGCCGTTTAGCGGCGGCGCAGCCTTCAATGGCCGCGGGAGCCTTGGGACACTTTCATGCCGAGCCTACGATCAATTCCATTGATTATCGACACCGAGGTTAAGGTTGGCCTGTCGTTTGAACGGGGTTGCCACCGCGGCCGCGGAAAATGCGCGCGTCCGCCATCGATCTCCGCCTCTTGAGGGACGCTCGTGCGTGAATAAAAAAAAAAGGGTGCCTTAAAAGGTTTCATAATTATTCTATTAGAACCCTTTGACTCGTCGATTACGAATAACACGTTGCATTAAGGAAGGTGCAGGTTCGAAACGCGAAGATCGATGGCAGAACGGAAAGCGTGGAGAACACCTCGAGTTGCACAATTTCGATAGCGGAAAGAGGCCACCCACGAGAAGCCTGTTCCCCATAGTTTTCCACGAAACGAAACGAAACCGCACCACGAGCCTCGACTTTCTACGATTATTCACGCCACTGATTCATCGTCACTCCTTTTAAAACGGAAGAAAAGCCACCTGGCTATCACGAATATTAACCCTTTGCGGCCCGTGGGTCACGTACAATGGCAAAGGTAGTGCGTTTCATATTAAACGAGCAAAGATCACCCACTCTTAGCGGCTCTGACCCACATAAGTGGAAGCTCGAACCGGTGTCTCTTATTCGTGCTCTACATCGCCTCTTTCTCCCTCGAACTTTATACACCAAATTTTTTGATACACCGTGTCGTTTGAAAGGCGTTCAACATCTTTTCCTACCACTTTTCCTCTGGTTAAAGTACCTACTACATATTTATCGTACCCCAGCTGTATCAGATTGTACAATTTATGCGCGCGAAGACTGCGCCACGACTATCTCCTCTCTTCATCGCGCTCGTTTGAACATTTCTAATCGCAGTGGCACACGAACAAACCACTGTTCCATCGTTCCATGGAAATAAGTTTTCCGATCTCTATGAAAAGCCTGTAATTATTTTTCCCCGCTCGTTAAAACGAGACGTGCTGTTGAATCATTAATCTAACCTGTCCTCCAAGTTAGTACCAAACGATGTGACTCGTGTTTACCAGAAATTATCACTGATACAACAGTTTTCATCCAGCAACCTTTTCAATGAAGACACAAAATGCTACCAATCTCGTCTCTAACGATATCAGAAACATTTCAAATGCTATTCGAATAGTTCTAAAACACAGAAACACTCAATGCTTATTGGTTGTTGAACGTAGACACATTGTACGACTCTACAAAGCACGCAGGACCATCTCGATCACGTTAATCGAACAGGAAACGACGGAGGTCGTCAGGATTTGGCCTCTCAATCTCATTTCTAACGATTTCAGAAACATTAATATTTCAAATCCTGTTCGAATAGTTCTAAAACACAGAAACACTCAATGCTTAATGAGTGTTGGACGCAGACGCATTGTATGTCTCTACAAAGCACGCAGGACCATCTCGATCACGTTGATCGAACAGGAAACGACGGAGGACGTCCAGGGTTAGGCCTCTCAATCTCATTTCTAACGATTTCAGAAACATTAATATTTCAAATCCTGTTCGAATAGTTTTAAAACACAGAAACACTCAATGCTTATTGGATGTAGGACGCAGACGCATTGTATGTCTCGCTACAGAGCACGCAGGACCATCTCGATCACGTTGATCGAACAGGAAACGACGGAGGTCGTCCAGGGTTAGGCCTCCCGTGGGCTTGGCATAGAATGGAGTAGTGAGAGGTGGCTAAGCGCACAGGACGTCCTCGAGCGGACCGTTTCACGCGTCCTAGACGACCTCACCGTCGAAAATAGCCGTTTCGATGGGCGCCTCGGACGTACCCACGCCTTCCCGTCCATTCTACGCTCTCCCGTTTGATCCAGCCCGCGTGCCGCAATCCCGGAAGCGGCTTCCTCGCCGTGTAACTGGCCTCTCCTTTCTGCCGTGCGAACGGCCAAACCGAACGGTTCTTCGCGAAAAGCTGTTCACCAGCTGGCTGGGTCAACGCGTTCCCCGCTCGTGTTCTCGAGTTCGATGTCGTTCGAAGCTCGATGCGATCTCACGTCGTTTCGAATAAGCTAGATCTCGATTAGTTCCAGATGTTTACTGGTTTAAGATTTAGAAAGCGACTAGTTTGGGCTTTTGGAGTATTTTCACTATCGAAGAAAGTAATTTTTAGGAAATCTCCAATGGAAATTTGGATTAGTTGGACGCTCTACCATGGATTTACGTTACTGGTTTAAGATTTAGAAAGCGACTAGCTTGGGCTTTTGCAGTATTTTGATTATCGAAGAAAGTAATTTTTAGGAAATCTCCAATGGAAATTTGGATTAGATTGATATGTCAGTTCGAAAGTTGGTATTACGGTTCTCGAGGGTTTAAAGCGTTTCCATGGGTCGACGATGGTGCTCAGGGTAGCTCAAAGGAGAGTTTCCACTGGGCTTGGTTAAACGAAGCTGGAAGCGTGCGAGATTGCTCGAGAGAGTGTGGGAGTGCTGCAAGTGACAAGTTTGCTAACTATACCGTTCCCCTGCTAGCTAACTGCGAATGATTTTAGATTAAAGTTCGCTGGACTTAAACGCGAACTATCGTTCAGCTGAGAGTAGAAAAAAGTTCAGCTCGCGATTGCGATCATTTCTGGAGCTTACAACGTGCGTTGTATCAGAGTATCGCTGGTGAAATGGAAAGTTATGAAGTTAAATCGTCGGTTCGAGCCGCTCCTTTTACTCCATTTTCTAACGACCGCTTATGGCGTTCGTCGACGTCCGTTCAAAACCCTGCCATCCCATATTAAGCCAGTTTCGACACCGTGCTCGGTTTCACGATAAACGAAACACGATGTCGGAACTTTCTAAGAACTTTCCATTCGCGTGCGAACGGAAACGGACCGCGGTTCTATTAAAACCAATAAACGAAATTCCACGAACGATTATTCGCAGACCAGCCAGGTGAAATTGAAACGGTGCGCGAGCTGTGCACGCGATTACATTTTCGTTTATCAGAAAGAGATTCGCTGGGAACGAGAGCGTCACGTTGGGCACGGTTAATTCAAAGTTCATTTAAAATTCTTCCAACGATCGCTCTCTGGGCGCTGCTGGGCGAGGCTGGATTGTACGATCACGCTCGCGCTTATTCATTCATTATTTGACGACATTGTCGCGGATGGAAGAAGCGGTAAATGGGTTAAGTTGGGTTAAGCTGGCTTGGAAATAGAAACGGCAGACGCTGGCCGCGTAATAAAACATAAGGATCATCGATATTAGCAACGATATATCTTTATGTAACCGAGGACGAGTGATGTCACTTTCGCGTATTCACAATGGCTGGTAAATTGCCGGCTGCTGCTTCTTCATCCGCGCCTGACGCTGGTAAAATTCCTATCGTGCATCCGTGGACCCTGTCGAAGGGTGCGTCAAACAGTTTTAGACCAATTCCTAATTACCTCGGAGACTTATAAAAAAACTGTTCAAGTCTACAATTCAATGACGTGAAATTTTAAAAAATGAGCAAATTAATTCCTAAAAGTTTCGCTGGCAACCGTGATTTTCGATGCAATATCGTTGATATTCTAAGCTAAAGTAGATGGTAACAAATACAGTCTAACAATCGAAGATCGGGTCCATCGTCGAGGAGGCCAAATCAATTGGTGCACCAAGGAGAGAGGAAATTTATAGAATTCCGGTGGACCCTGTCGAAGGGTGCGTCAAAACAGTTTTAGACCAATTCCTAATTACCTCAGAGACTTATAAAAAAACTGTTCAAGTCTACAATTCAATGAGGTGAAATTTTAAAAAATGAGCAAATTAATTCCTAAAAGTTTTGCGTGCAACCGCGATTTTCGATGCAATATTGTCATTATTCTAAGCTAAAGTAGAGGGTGGCAAATGCAGTCTAACATTCGAAGATCGGGTCGATCGTCGAGGAGGCTAAATCGATTGGTGCACCGAGAAGAGAGGGGAATTTATAGGATTCCGGTACGGGTAGCGCGAAGGCCGGGAGAGGCTGTTAAAGATCAAACAGCACGGCGTAAACAGGAAAACAGGTTTCGCGGATCACTTTGGCGCGGTCTCGTTTACTAATTATCGCGTTATTACAAACGGCGCGGCACCGAACGATCCGTGTTTACCCGGTGCCGGCTCCAAAGCAAACTGCTAGCCGAGGATGCGTTCGATACACGCGAGCTCTGATGTAATCCGCGATGGGTTACGAAGGAGGCAATCGCTCTGATCAAAAAATAAATCGACTCTCTGAGGATGCGCTGCTCGCGAGCGTTCTTCCGTTCCCGGAAGAATCGTTCTCGACGGTAGCCACTTTAATTATTAAACTCGTGGATCTGGGCGATAATTGCTTCTGTCTCTAACCAGAATTTGATTCACGTGCTCTGAATATTTTATATAGCGTCGATTCGAATCAATTTCTCGTTTATATTTGTCGTATCATTTTTAATTCAGTTTAGATCGAGTTACGAATTTTTCTTAATAGGTTACTATTGCATTTGTAATACTACTTGGTTAGTAATAAAGGAGGATGTAACGTATGGAGGGGACACAGTGGTGAATGAATAAAAGTGTGTTGAAAAGAATACGTGCTACTTACTCGTCCACATGGCTCGTTTTGTTCAGGCGACGAGGCCTGAGCACAGCTCAAATAAAGGACATCTGAAACCAAAAAATGAAAACGAAGATTGACACGAGGCGCAACAGAAGAATAATGGCTAGCTTAATCTTTTTATTAAATAGTTCAAATAATAGAAAAAAGGCCTTATGATATCTTGTACTTTTTTAAAATAGTCAATATATAATTGTCAAATTAATATCATTAATAGTTCAGCACAAAATCAAACCATCAAGCTATTATGACATAGAAGATGTTCGAATGACTGAAAATAAAATAGTGAAAAATCGCAGGGTTTACTCGCAAGCTAGTCCCAATAAAATACCTCGAAGCGGATAAAGTGAAGCATCGACGAAAATTTCTGTTTTAGGAATACCGTGTTTTAACGCGAGAAACCTTGTAGATTCACGGTTGCGGGTTCTAGGCGGTGACTGTTTAATATTAAATAAAATGGCACGTGTTCCTCGGGGTTTCGAGCATTTCGCAACGAGCCTCAAGGAGAATCGAATCCGATTTGGACGCTTTGCCCGTAGTCTTCAGTCTATGACCGCCAAAAGCTAGTCAAGCCAAATAAAAATCGGTCACGCGAACTTTTCAATCATTTTCAAAAAACTCTCAACAAAAAATGAATCACAATTTTGTCTATATAGAACCATACATTCAAACCTTTGAATAATACGTGTATGGTTGCCTAATGATCGACATCGTTCATTTAATCTTTAATTCTTGCCTCAATTATAATATACATGAACCAAACAGCCGTGCTTTTCTTCTACAGAAAGAAGAGCACCTTTCAGCCGGCTGCTTTCGATTGTCAACCGCGTCGATGGCCACGCGTCGACAAGGTGAAAATTGGCGCTAGGAGTTAAAGGCAGAACTTTCAAATCGCCATTCCACCCGTTGACTGCGGCACTTTTCACTGGTCGCTTTTCACTCGAGGCCCAGCCGGTGATTCACTTTCCTCCGGTGGGCGTTCACGCCGCGGCGAAAAACCGTCGTGGCGGTGGCACGCGGTGGAAAGGGGTGAAACGGATCATGAAAGTCAGAGCGGCGACTCCCTCTGGCTGGGCTCCGCCGCGCTTTTCCGCGACAGAGCGGACCGGTATTGACGGTGCAAACGGTTCGCGCGGTGATCGCGGGACCTACATACCGCGATCGTACGAGGAAACCCCTGCACGCTCGTGAAACCGACTTTCCGGAGAAACAGATTCTCATCTTTTACGCGAGACGCGCAGAACCGTTGGTATTGTACGCTTTTCCTTTGAAACAGTCTGTTGTAGGAGGAATCGCGATTTTTCGCTAGCCTACAAATATGAAATATAGCATCAACTGAATTTTGAAGTATTTGAAGTATTTGAAGTAATTATGAGAAATCTAACGTTACGAGTTTCCTTAGATTTGCCAAAAAATGAGTGTTATTAATCAGCGCGTCAATCAGCCATCGATCGACAAAATTATATACCGCGATCGTACGAGGAAACCCCTGCACGCTCGTAAAATCGACTTTCTGGAGAAACAGATTCTCATCTTTTACGCGAGACGCGCAGAACCGTTGGTATTGTACGCTTTTCCTTTGAAACAGTCTGCTCTAGGAGGAATCGCGATTTTTCACTAGCGCACAAATATGAAATATAGCATCAACTGAACTTTGAAGTATCTAAAGTAACTATGAGAAATCTAACGTTATGAGTCTCCTTAGATTTGCCAAAAAATGAGACTGATATTAATCAGCGCGTCAACCAGCCGTCGATCGACAAAATTCCCTATCCGAGTACAGAGTAGATTGCACGACGGTCCCCATTCACCGTCGAGCAGTTGGTCGCGTCGACAGTCCAAGGATGACCCCGTCGCTCGATCGCAGGCCGAACAATACGTATCCCACGAGCCACAAAGCGTTCCTCCGCACACACGTGCCGTTTCGTTTTTCGTAGGTGTTGTCTGGCTCGTAGAGTACAGGGTCGAGGGCAAAGGGTGAAGGAGAGGAGCAGAGGAAAGGTTTAAACGGGCGCGCGGTAGTGGCCACGAGGGCTCTTCGAAGGAAGACAGAGCGCGAGAGAAAGAGAGAGAGAAAGAGAGAGAGACCTGAATTACTGCGTGTGGTACCGGATGAAGAGAAGGCCTAGCCTGTCGAGGGGAGGGAGGACGATTTGGACAGCGTCGGCCCTGAGCCACTTGCCACAGTAGGTCAGCTCTCTTCACCTCACTTCGCCTCGTTTTTTCTTTTCTTCCTTCGTTTTTTTTTTCTTTCCTTTCTTTCTTTCTTTCTTTCTTTCTTTTCGAGCCACCGTTCTACACACGAGCAACGCGGAGGATCCTCCGTCGCTGTCCGATCAACGACACCGCCAGCCGACTCTTCCTTCCCCGCTCGAGCCGCGAGCGAAGTTTCTGAGCACACGCACGCGTCTGCACGTGCAAATATAATTGCTCCCGTTCGCGTTATCGCGATCGCACGGAGGAGAGCCGCTTTAAACGGGGATCGCGACTTCTGATCGCGTTACCCTTCCCAGACTTTGGACGCGTGAAACCAATCGCTGGGCTCTGTCTCTCGTTCCCGTTCTCCTTCCAAGGGACCTCTCTCCGCGCCTCGCTTAGCCATCCGCTTTCGAAACCAGAGTTTATGGGGATCGCTCGGTTTCCGTCGAGTTTAGGCTGCTGGGCAAACTCCATTTTCACAGCTGCTTCTAGTTCTTATCGCTGTGGAGCACTTGATCGACCACTCCCTCTTTTATTTTACAAACTCCACATCTTTTGCTATTGTATCAATTCGAACAAATTTATATTTTAATTTTATAATTCGTTCATGTCTGTGCATTGATGAATCGAGCAAGAAGACGAGGAATTCTCAGTGGACAAACTCGCTGGCCTGTCCCTTTTCGTATGCGACAACGCGTGACTGTCGTTCCACGTGTTCACGTAATGCACATGTCTTACGTGGAAAAGGCCGTGCTGTCTTAATCGAGCCGGCTCGTAGAGACCGTTCGCACGTGTAAGGTGCAGCGAGTACGGGATAAACGCCGAAGAACGCGTGTACATCGCGTATACGTGTAGTTTCGTAGCCGTTGGGCCCGCACGTGGGACGCCTACCTCCGCGAGTAACATCCGTTCGCCATGAATATGGAAAATGTCACTTCCTGCAACGCTCTCGTCACTTCTGACTATCGAATCGCGTAACATTTTCATACGTCTGTAGATAATGCAATGATTCACGAGTGTTCTCGCGATGAATGGAATTTTGTCCAATTTTCTGCACAGAGTGGACCAATAAAAATCGTCACTCTCGATAGATATCAAAGCATTTTAAAATATTTCTCTCGTTTGATTTAGGAAATATTCAGATATTTCACGTCAGGATAATAGTTCGTACAAATTGAATGGGATTTTTAATTAGATTCACATAAACTCTGCTAGCGGTTTAACAGTTCTTTGTTTCGTGGACAGGTCGCTCATGGAAATGCAATGAGATCGGGGTGCAATAATGTTTCTGAACACGTTGAAATTAGTGAGTGCTATGTTCCTATTACAGCGGACCGAAACGCTTGGGTAATCGAAATTCTGCTCGTGTAACACATGTTCCATCGGAACGAGCTGACTGCTCGATTATACCGGGTAATTCGATTACTTTGACGAGCACGAACCAACACACACTCTCTCTCTCCCTCTCTCATCTACACGATCTACACGATTGCCAGATTCTACCAAAACTGTATACACTTTCAACGCGACGCGTGATATTTATAAAAAAGAGGAGGAATAAAATTACAAAAAGTTCTCGCTAAGTTACAAAGCAGTGAACGTTTACCAAATAAAAAGTAGGATTAATCAGCAGGAGGCCAGGAGAAAGCTAGCCTCTCCTCCGCTGTTCTTTCAAACCCCTCGACCCTAAGAAACGAGTGATCCGACACGACGCTGCAATAACACACCACCAGCGGTGCCGGTCGCAATAATTGCGAGCTTCCATACTTGAATTATTCAGGGGATCCAAACTCCGAGGCCGAAAAACACACGCTCTGTGTTTACTATAATAATACATCCCATTTGAATGCATAATTCATAACGCTACATTGAAATCACCGACCCGCTCGACGCCCCGCGAAACGCCATAATCGTGTGACTAAATAATCCACTCGAGTTAAACCTCCTACCATCCGTTCCGTCGCCAGAGAAATCGATTCCCTTCGTTACTTCTCCGTCAACTCGACGAGGACGAGATCCGTCGTGGCGAACGACGAGTAAAGGGGAGAAGAAGTACGTCGACACCAGACGTTGTAATTCTCAGATTGCTTCGAACGCGCGAGGAAAATCAGCTGATAGAGACTATTCGAGCAGAGAAGGGGTTACGATAAGGTTTTTATTGGTATTCTAGCTTTGAAAAGTGACTTCGAGGACCGACTGTCGAGAGACCGCACCCGCGAGTTAAGGTTCTGGCCTTACTGGTTGCAGTGGATGGAGCGGATGGCGTGTCTGACCAATCTGCGAGCGGCTGAATCTACTGCCGCCGCTCCTCATTCATCAGCCACCATGCGTTTTTCTTAATAGGATCATTGAGACCGACTTTACGAAGAAAGTGTCTCTTTCTCTTCGAATTAATCCTAGCATCGTGTCCCGAGCACCTTCTTCTCTCGTTTACCAGGAATTGATCGCAGTGAACGACGGGGGTCGAAGGGAAACGAGACGCGAGGGGTGCTCTAGCTTCCTTTTTTCTTGCGCATTAAACAGCCTGTAAACTTGGGGGACTTGAACACGAGTCACTTCATCTCAACACGCTCCAAATTTTCCGAATCGATAGGCGTCGACCTCGTGTCGTCTATAGCCCACACCTCTCTACGAAATTTACCATTCCACGAACAAAGACTTGAAACGAGGGGGTCGTAGCAACCATCGATTTCATCTTCACCCCTTTCCTACAAAGATATTTCAACTTACGAGCAATAAAATTTCCTGAACGTCCACCGTTTCCTTCTCTCGCAGCTCGATCGAAACTCCGTGGAGGAATGGTAACCGAGAATTCTAACGCAGAAATTTTCAACATCGCGTTCGATACCCCCGAGTCGACAAACCACGAAGAACTTTCGTTTCTGCTGATAATTATTACGAGAAACTTGGAGGGTCGTTAATGCAGAATCTTATCCAAGTTTGCGTTCGAGGGTTTCAAAGGTTAATCAACGTAATTAAGTTCCCAGGAGTGGTGTGACCGGAACGCGGCTATCGGCCAAGCGCTGTATCCCTGAGCAATCGAACGGCACCGTATCGTCCTCGAGGTCCCGGTGGTTGTCCCTTCCCCAGACGTTTATTAGTCCGCGATCGGAGGACTTATCGTTAACCTCGATCCTCCCGTGCCACGATGTTAATACCCACTCCCACTGGTCTAACTGTACTACTAGGTCGGCCAGGTGGCATCCAGACACTCGATCGATTAGAAAGATATCAATTCGAGAACAATCGCCTCCTTGCTCGACTCGATTTCCCGCGAGGCCACCTTCTCTTTCTCCCCGTAACTCTTTTCTACAATCCTCTCTTCGTTTAGAACACTCAGTCGCCTGTGTGGTACACTCTTAGAGATGTCTAGTTCCTCTTTACTTCTATCCAAAAATTTTACTATAATCTAGCTTCCGTTTTAACCTTGCCACGAATTGGATGCTTCAAATACCTCCAGTCATCGTCCATCTTATCGATGTTACGTCAAAATTAGAACACTCAGTCGCCTGTGTGGTACACTCTTAGTCCAGTTCCCCTTTACTTTTATCCAAAAATTTTACTACTGAATATTCTAGCTTCCGTTGTAACCTTGCCTCGAATTGGATGCTTCAAATACCTCCAGTCGTCGTCCATCTTATCGATGTTACGTCAAAATTAGAACACTCAGTCGCCTGTGTGGTACACTCTTAGTCCAGTTCCCCTTTACTTTTATCCAAAAATTTTACTACTGAATATTCTAGCTTCCGTTGTAACCTTGCCTCGAATTGGATGCTTCAAATACCTCCAGTCGTCGTCCATCTTATCGATGTTACGTCAAAATTAGAACACTCAGTCGCCTGTGTGGTACACTCTTAGTCCAGTTCCCCTTTACTTTTATCCAAAAATTTTACTACTGAATATTCTAGCTTCCGTTGTAACCTTGCCTCGAATTGGATGCTTCAAATACCTCCAGTCGTCCATCTTACCGATGTTACGTCAAAATTAGCGCACGTTAACATTATCAAGTTAAGAGGAGGGCCGGTAAAACTGGTTTCTCGTAAATCGTCTCGATTACAGGCCCGCGTACGGTTCGATTGAATTTGCATGCGAGCGATCGAGGGACGATAATCCGTGGCGCCGAAATCAACGGATTCGAGACGCGTCCCGTCGTCATCAACAGCTGTTCGACCGCGAGCCATCCCTCTTCGCCTCGTTCCCTGTCGACGACGACGGTTTCGACGGTTTAAAGGGGGGACCTCTCCGCGAGATAGATACACTTTCTTCGCTAGATTGAGGCCAATCTTGACTCGTTAGATCGAGGTCGATCTTTAACTGCGTGACCAAGCTCGATATGCCTCGATGATGGTTAACCTCGAGGAGACGCGGCCATCGAGGTCTCTGGCTGGGGTTTCAGCGGTGTCGAAGATTCTGTTTCTTGCAAAATTTCCACCCCACGATCGATTTTCTCTCGAATTAATTTATACTGGAGACCAGGGAACGAGGGAACAACTCTTTTTATCCAACGCCTTAATCAACTGTTCGCATGACGTGTACTCGAGCGACGTTCCGACGAATTTTCTGCGTCCTCGAGTTTCACCCTCGCTAGCGATCAAGTTGCAGACGAGATACATTTAACAGCAGAGCATGTATCGATACATAATCGTATTCCTGTGCGATCGTTGTTGCACACGAAATTCTTATATTACACAGAATAAAAGAAAATCCCTCTTTAACCAGTACAATAGATCCACATTATAAATCTATTTTCCAAACGAACCTCTAAGGTAAAATAAAAAATAAACGTCAAATAGAACGACGAATCTGTACACCTCCAAAGAAATAGCTCGTGCAATTAACAATTAACACCAGCTCTCACAGCCTCGTCTAAGAACCAAGCTAAGCGACCTGTAGCTAATTGACCAGTAATAAACCTCTCGAAGAAAGTCGTGGCAGTCTCGCGTGTTTTTGTCCGCTGCGAGTGTGTGTAACAGGAGAATCGGATCGGTTGTTGGGTACAGAGAGTCTCGAGCGAGAAGCCTGGGACACGGCGTGCATCCCCTGTCCCGCATTTGGGATCCCGTGACGATCCGCCTCCGTGGGTGGTAGATGGAATAAGAACGAGGGGTTCTTCCCTCGCCTTGTCTCTCTCTCTCTCTCTCTCTCTCTCTCTCTCTTTCTCTCTGTGCTCGCAGTCCTCTCCTCGTCCCAACCTAACCGTCGTCCTAGCCGCTTACGTATGGATCCGGTTCGGGTCGTGGCAGGGGATGCTGATCGAAGAAGAGGGTGGCAGATGTGCCCCGAAACCAACTCGGATTTCACTGTTGCCAACCACTGTTGGTAACTCGCTTTCCTTCAGACGTTCCCGGGGAAAGTGGAGCGGCGCGAGAGAAGCAGTTTTCCGGTACACGATTTCCGGATGCGCTCTCTGGGCGTTCGATGCTGGGCGTTCCGCCCGAGGGAGATTTTTCCACGACGATTCTGAAGGTTCTGATAAGACGGACGCGAAGAGTAAGAAAATTGTGACGAGAGCTTCTTCGTTGTTGAAGAGAATGGGTTTTATGTTTTAGTGAAGAGCGTGTGCAGTGATGAGAGAGGTTATTAAGTGAGAGAAGAAATTGCAGGAGGGTTGTTCTAGGGGGTGGTATTTAACGCGAATTAAACGTTAAAATTTCAGTCAGAAGCGGGTAGATACTCCATATAAAGCTAGCGTTGCACGGAAATTCGTATCGCGCTGACTGTACGGCTATTTACAGTGCAATTAAAATGATTTGGTAGTTCTGCACGGTATGTTACATGTTTTCACATTTGCATACAAAGTGATCGTCGTTGCGCGACGCAAATCAGCGACGCTGGCTAAACAATAAGCGCATAGATTAGGCGTATGGTAACGTATTAATTTTAACGTGTACGGAATCATAGGTTGTCGCGCGTAGTGGAGCCAATATATCACAGATATATATCTCTGATTGGTAATCAATCCGTGACGTGTTCACGGTCAATATACACAGTGTTCGATAAATCGTTTGTAGAAAATCGAAGGCGTGATTCCAGGAACGAGAATGAAACGAAAGTGGAAGCCATTTAAAACCCATTACCCGTACGACACGTGATGTGTCACAATCTTCACTGAAACGGCTAAATTAGACATCGATCGTTCCACGATTTACGTACTATTTAAATAAAAAAAAAATCAATGTATCTCCAGCCTTCTATCTCGACGAGAACAGCATTACTTCGATCAACACTGGAAGCTGTAGAGTATCGTTTTAAGAACTGTCCATCGCTTCCTCTAATTCCACTGATCCTCCTCCGATTTATCGGTTGGGAACACTGATCGACTTCCCTCTCGTCTCTCACGGCAGTGAATGAATGAATCAGGGTGGTTCCAGCCCCCTCGAAGCGGGTAAAACGAGGCGAGGCGAGGGCGAGCGACGAAGGGTTCGGTGTCGTTCGCAAAGGGCAGCGAAAAGAATCGAGACGTATCTTGGGATGGGGTCCGAGTGTTCTGGCTGCGAGGGCGAGCGACGCTCTTCTGGTCAATGGCGGGCCCTGTACACGGCGTACACCCTTCGACGATT
Source organism: Xylocopa sonorina (assembly GCF_050948175.1). NCBI lineage: Eukaryota > Metazoa > Arthropoda > Insecta > Hymenoptera > Apidae > Xylocopa > Xylocopa sonorina. The sequence goes on along the minus strand of NC_135202.1, from coordinate 6,271,539 downwards.
CTTATTTCGTCCTCATTGTCCCCGACAGCATATGGCAGCCCTTTATTCCCGCTCCACGGCTTCTCTCTCGCAGGACAAACAAGCCTGCGTATTATCGACCTCGCGCGGATAAGAATATCAGTTGCCAGAGGAGGTACACGGTTTAATCTCTCGCCTCGTTTCTCGCGAATTACTTCTTTCCTTTCGAGAGACGTATACCATCTTTATAGGAGAAATTTCTTTCTTTTTGATTTACATTCTCGCGATCTTTGTCGATTTTTTCATTCGTGTTCTACAAAATTGTATCTAATTAATACCAACTATCCGTCGATTCATTGTTTGAACGCTTGATAGTGGATCCTCCAACTGAATCGCTAGCAAGGATAATTCTTATAGAATCGACTCGTCGAAGAACGATCAGAAGCAGCCGCGTGAACGACCATAATCGAGCGTCTAGGATTGCCCGCGCGAGGAGGCCTGGTCCTCGAGCGGACGGATAATATTGCGGCATGGGGAGTGAAAGCGACATGGTGAACCCGCTCGCGAGGTTACCCATGTACTTTTACTCGATTCAAGCCGTATTATAGTGACTACTTACCCGGCAGTCCCTGGCATAGTTACCACCAGAAATATCGTTGGAAAGCCTGACTGGCCGCGCTCCGCTCGCCTACCCACTCGATTCGAGAGAGCGAGGCAGACAGGCAAAACGAGAGACAGAGAGACAGAGAGAGAGAGAGTAGAGAGAATGACTCGTGTCTGCAGAACTTTTAGCACAGATTCCACGGGATATTGTTCCCCGCAACTTCTGTTATCGAACTTTCCTCGAAACGATGTTATTTCCTGCCGGATGCTCCCCCTTTTTCGTTTTTCGCTTTAATCGAGGAACGCTCAGGGATCGTTGGAACGGTTCGAGGGTATTTAGGGGACTGTTACCAACGATTGTTATTCCGAACGTGTGGGCAAAAGGTGTACATTTCCATGTATCAGTTCGCTGCACCGCGAAAGGGCTCGACACCGGGCTCTCGACGCATACCTGAACGAAACGATACTCGAGAGCTGCCGCGTGATCGCGTTCCCCGCGGACTGTTAAAGAGAAGAAGGGTAAGAGAGAAAGGTGGGAGAGGCGGTCGTGGAAAAAAGAGACCAGGCGAGGAATAGATAGTCGAGACAGTCCATTAAGCGCAGAGAGAAATCCCGGGCGAACAATCGAAAGAGAGCCATGCTAATCGTTAAGTAGAAAATGTAGCCAGACGCGGATGACGCCGAGGACGTAACCGGAGAGAACGAGATGGAATCGGCAACCGGAGGTCCCCTTTGTCTTTTGCCATTATGGCGTTAAGCGGAGGACCTTTTTCGAGGGCCATCGACGAGGTTGTACGTCTACAACTGAATTATTTTACAATTTTTTTTTTTTTTTTTTTTTCTTCCACTCGCGGAATATGGAAATGCTCCTTCGATGTAATAGCGCGTGTTTCTTTTATTTCGATTTATTAGAAGGACACGAAACAATTTTAGTCAGGAGTGGTGATAATTTGCAGGCTTCGCGAGTCTTGGAGTATCGAAGAAAATGGTAGCTGAAGTTAATTTCGAGTAAACGACCTCGACGGTCCGTTTCGTGAAAGGGAAATGTAGAAGGGAAAAAACGGCGATGGCTAGAAAAACAACCGACACTTTGTTCAAAGCACACATGCACCGCATTATGTCACACCCGGTACGAATTACATATTCGCCTGAGCGAAAACCGTTTTCGCTTGCGCGGACACTCGTTTTCGAAACGTTCGCTTGTTAAATATTGTTGTTGGATAAACACCGTCGTGGTTAACAAAGAATTGTTGCGTGGCTGGTAACGAACTGGTCCGTCGCGGATGTGTATATATATATAATATTCCGACACTGTATTGACATTTCACGTGGCTTACTTTCGATATGTTTGGACGCTGAAAATTATATAAGTATTTCGACCAGCAAAGAGTTTCGTTTGTTCGTGGCTAATAAAAAAGACGACAGATTTCTTACTTCTCGCTTGATTCTCTATTCGCGTTTATCACTGAGTAATAAAAAAAAAAAAAATGCTTTATAGTTTCAAATTATGATGTTAAACGCGTGGAATTAGAATGAAATTGTTAATTAAATTGTATCCCATGTACTGAATTTTAATTGGGATTTTATTCAAATTCTTTGGCTACATTCGGACAGAATGCTGATAAGTTGGTCATCCTGCTTTATGTATTATGTGTCCGGGACGCATTTAGGTTTCTGAAAGGTTCGCCCCTCGACCGATCGATGGCCTGGAGAATGGCTTGACGACCAATTTCGGTGATAACTTTCGAAAGTTCCAGACAAAGGATCAACTTAGGACAATGATTCCTGATTTATGACACCGTTTACTTTCGCGATCCCGATTCCCCCAAGCCTTCTTCGAGAAAGAACCGCGCGTTCTATTATTCGTTAATTAATTTCTTTCTATAATTAATTGGTCTCGGTAAAACACTCTTACTGCTTTAAATCCTTTCAAATCGTATGAAACGTATTTATAATTACAGCTATATTACAAGGAACTTAAAATTAATCACGTCTAATCGAATTTTTCAGCTGCTTTAAATAAATATATCATTTTAAATCAATATCCAGCTTCAAAATCCACTGTTTTACAATGTTAAAAACCAATCCTAACAAAACTATCATAAAATACAGCGTAACAATTTAAAAAAAAAAATCGATATTCCGTAAACGAATTTATCACAAAATTCTCAAGAGAAAATTCAATATGATATTAATCAGTGTTCGATAATTAATTAATCACGCTCTATCAGCGTCATTGGTCGTCTTCGTTTATTTATCCCAGTTCGTCAATGAATATTCCACGAAAGAACGAAAGATGTGGACGTTTATTTAAAAATCAGAGAGCGCTTCGAACCTCTGTCGAGCAGCGACCCGAGTACCTGTGGCGTTCATCAAATATTCCTAAGTGTTCCTTTCAGACGGACAATGGGCGCAAAGGGAAAAACCGTAAGCAATAAATCGTATCGACGTTACCCGTTGCTAAAGCGTTAGTACAATCGGAATTATTCCCTCTTCACCTGCCAGGGCATAGAAGAAGCTTGCTCAACGTCGTTCAGCTGGCCAATGCCCAGTGTGGTGCACCCAACCATGCACCCGACGCAACGGTCCGCTTTTTACCCTCCTATCAAAACCGCAGAAACGTGGAGAATACCTATTCGAGACGCCTCGATTTTTGTTTCACCGCTTTCTTCTGCACAACGTCCCCGCGACTCCATTGCGAGTTCGAATCGTGCACAAGTCGAGAGGAGGATACAACAATGGAGAACGATCTCCGATGACGTGGCCAGGGAGAGGGTGGCGAGTCGAGCCGTTTTAATCAGGTTAATTTTGTAATCGCGTTACGTGGGATTTTCTGCAAATTGTTGACCGCGATTTGAAACATATGCCACGGTTTCTCTCTCTCTCTCTCTCTCTGGTGGAAAGTGAAAGTTGGACTGAATTAAAGGCTACGATTAACTGGTGTTCCCTATTTTTTTTCTTTGAGGATAAAGATTAAAAATGTTAATTGTTTGGTAGTTTCAGAGTTAGCTGTATTTAATTGTTCATACGAGTATTGAAATTTTGGATGGAGCACTTTATGTATTATTCTAGTGATGTGGCTGTTAAACGTTGCGAGCGATTTGTTCGATCGATCCGAGGCGAGACAAAACCGACGAATTCCGTGATTATCGCGTAATTCACGCTGCTGAATATAGCCTTTGCGTGCGTTTCATCAATCCGCGGCTCGTTATTCTCGCTTCGAAATACGTGTCACGGTCCCTTTCTTGAAAAGTGAAAGTCTAATTAATTTCGAAGCCATGATTTCTTAGGGCGCTCCCGAGATTCGCACCGTTCGAAAATTATATCATCCAAGCGAGGCGTGTAGCCGTTTGAGGATTTCGAACGCTCCTCGAATTAACATAACTTATCTCACGCATCTCTCGTTAAACTTTACACGTGTTTAATCGTTCGTGCGAACTTTATGGACGCGTTAAACGGGCGTACTGGGTGTTCGCCGGTTACGCGCGAAAACATATTAATTATAAAGATTCAACTATATCGAAAATCCATGCGAGCGATTAATTAGCACGCGAATATCAAATTGGAATCGTTTGAAACACTTTACGCTGGTACCTGCTAAATAAAACTTACGATCTTCAATATCCACTATTCCATGAAAGAATAAGAAAAGTTTGTTAAATTATAAAATTAATTTACATTAAATAAAGCGTACTAAAGTACGATATTAATTGGTACGAATGATCGTACGCGTAGCTCTGATAATTCTAAAAATCGCAAGCGAATTCAAAACCACCGATCACCGGCCAGAAGACTCCACAGAGTACAGGAATCGAACCAATAAAACGATGCAAACAGCCTCCTCGTTCGCGGCACAAAACGCATTCAGCTAACAAAGCGAATGTGTTCATCAGAAAACGGGTAACAGGTTAATAGAAAGCAAACGACTTTCCTCGAGCGCACGGCCAACTGCATAATAACGAAAGCATAACGGAAAAACGACGAATTTCTCAAAACTTTCCAGCATTGTTCGGATCCTTGACGACGCCAGGTGAGGATAGGGGAGACCCACGGCGAGTACATTTTAAAGGGACGCCTTTTTTGTGGCCGTCCACCGCGACGAGCAAAGGAAGCAGGTACACGTCTGCTCTATTGTGCCTGGTGCACGTTAAACGGGACATTTTACCGCGGGAAACATTCCTCTGTCCCTTGTCGTAGCGGTATATCGCAGATAAGATAAACGCTCGTTTGCGACGGGCCGAACGCCGACATTTTCTCAGCTCTTCCGTGTGTCCTAACCGAACGACACTTTATATAACCGCGATAATTGCATTTGTTTTCGTTGCGCGAGGAATGTTAGGACGTAACAGGATTTTTGTTACTTTCTAAGCGAGTGAAAGCACTGATTACGTGTTACACATTCTAATTAATGGTATCCTTTAACGCTTTGGGCTAGACTGGGTTTCCTGTGGAGAGATCCTCGACTCAACGCTATGGTCCTTTCAAACGAACTGTAACTTGGTACAATCTCTCGAATTTCCGTTACTACATCTCGTGTGCGATACATGTGCGTTATTATTTTTAGCGAAATCGCTTCTTTGCTCAATTAATTCACTCTGCAAGCGTTACGTAACGCGTGAACGTAGGTGCGACTAAATAGCGCGAGTAATTAAGAGTTAATTGCATCGAGGAGGAAACGCGAGCCGTGAAGGGAGAAATGAAACTGCTACAGACTCTTCCAAGAACGCGACGCCGAAAGCAATGCCCGGAGAAATGTGAAAAAATTAGTTGACGACGATTGAAATGAAAAAAAAGAGTCGCGAGAGGAAATATAACCAGCGTAGTAAACGTTTCTTCGATGTTCGACTCTGACAACGTTTGTCGTCACTGGCAGTCGCGACCCGGCACGATTTTCCGCCGTCGCGTTCAGGGATGTCGATATTAAAAAAGGAGAAAAGAGAAAGAAAAAAGCGACGTCGAGTTCGTTTCGTTCTCGAAGCGAGAGAAAGGGGATTTGCGTTTCAGATTTCTGTAAAATTCGCCCCAGATACGCGGGGTCGAACGACTCGCGTTCGCATTCTATTCGAACCCCGTTCGTACCGTTCCCACCCCCTGGCGTGCTGGGCCCACGCGTGCGTCTCCGCGAGCACGACGGTCCTCCTCTCATTTGCTCGTTAACGTCGATGCGAATTGTCGAGGACTGTGTTCGACTCCCCCCAGCCACAGTGCTGGCGTGTACATCGATTCCCACGGCTCGCTCTTAAAAGCATCCACTCGTAACTGAAATAACGGTCGAAAGTAACGCAATCTCGAGCACGCCTTCGCAACGAACGCGGCCCCGTCGCGTATGCTATCCGGCTGAATCGGGTTTGTGACTATGCGATGATCAAGCAGCTCCAGAATCTCGAGCGACGATATCGAGAGGCACTTCCATCCGTGCCCTACTTCTACGACATCACGAACGTACCCGCGCCAACCCCCGCCCAAACCCGCTTCCGCTAAACCATCCAACATCACAATTGGATTCCGTTAGACGATGTACAGACCGTCGAATTAATTCGGTGTTTATCGAACGACCACTCGTGTCTAGCCATGGATTTACCAGGTAACCCGTCGACGACGACGCGGAAACTTTCGCTGGCTCGCGCGGAACTCTCGTTCCGCGTGAGAAAGGGGCGACGAAAAATAGAGGAGGGAAGAAAAAAAAAAGCGTCTCTCGAGCAAATTGCTCGTTAGTAGAGAAACGTGTCACGTAAAACGCGCGAACGAGCGCGGTACGCGAAACATAAGCTGGATAAAAATATCTTTGGAGACCGAGTAGCGGTGGTTTCTTTCGAGCTGATACCGTGGAATTGGAGTGTTGCAAATTGGACGCCAGACAGTTGGAGGTTGGATGGCCTGGAATAATGTTCGAGCGAATAGAACGAAGGCTCGCGAGCCGACGATCTGACGCAGCGAAAGTTGTATCGACCAATTAATTCATTCGAATTACAATTCGTCCATGTCCGTGTGTATTTTACAGTTAGAAAGTTGAAAGACATCGGTTGGTTGGCGATACTCGAGTCGAAATTGGAGTTACAGGCTGATAGGTGACAATTAACAGCTGGACGATGCTAATTCGGTGATTCACTGTTGCCAATTGATAGGCGGGAATTGATACCAGCGGTTAACAGTTGGAAACCAGTGAACGTGTAATTGATTGGCAGTTGAAAATTTACACTGATCCGCGTACCTCTCCTTCATCACGGCTCTTTCACGACGAACGCTTTCTATTCAATTACAAAGCCCCCAAATACGTCTACCGTGCCGGATTACCTTTAATCCCACACCAAACGATCCTACCTCAAAGACCGTTCAAACAAAGCCCAACCCACTCTCTCCTCAAATCTCTTTTACCAAACCCAAGAAACCCTACTACTCGAAGAAAAGGAGCGCACATAAACCGTGTCTACAGCAATGACCGTGTGCCACGGAAAATAAGTCGAAACAGACCTGAACGGACTCCTCGCCTCTTCGCCAGGTTGGGATCATTCGGAACGACTGACACTTCGCTGGTTAAATGTCTCGAGCGACCTTGACCTATGCGCAAATGCATCGAAATACCTAGAGGCGAGCGTCGCAAAATTGGGTTGCCTACTCTCGACTCTCGACCTTTTTTCGCGGCCCTCCTCCTCCTCCACCTCCTCCTCGTACTACTCCCCCACCCCAGCAGGCATGTACACCAGGCTTGCCCCTCTTTCTCTGATTTTCTCGAGGAGGTGCAATGCAGGGGCTCGTAAGGAGAACGGAAAGCAAAGCGGAGCATCGTGTTTATGTAGGTAGGTAGGTTGCACGCCGAGGTCTCTCCGCGGAAGATCTCTCGACGAACTCGCCGTGCACGCACGCTCTCCGCTAGGCCTCGTCGGGTTTTCGTGCTCTCCGAGGTGCCCAACGGGGATTAGGATCGCCCAACGCGGAAACCACCCCAATTTTTACCCGTAGCCGTTGTCGAGGATCGTTAGTCTGGCCCTCCCGATGTTTATTTTCGCCGTTCTGGGTTAAGTGTCCGAGGGTTGTGTTCGGGGGTATCCGTGCACCGAGCACGTTGCAATCGTTTTCGATTACTCGTCACTTCCAAAAGCATTTTCAAGTACCCAGTATTTATATACAGATAATTCTTCTAGCATATACATTTCCAAAGAATAAGATAAAAATTGAAATTGTAAATATTCGAATCCACCTCATCATCCAAATTCATTTCCATCAACGATTATTCTTCTCGTACATACGACATAAAAAAAAACCAAGAAAGCTTTGGTATTAATTATGAGACGACCAAACAGATAAAACAACGATCGTCGCACGACCGCTCTTTACACAGGATATTACTTATCCCGCCTTGAACCGATCGCAGCGTGCACCAGGTCCCCTCGCCGCGTATCGAATGGGATTATTAACTCGGTTTCTATAAAAATGGACGTTACTCGTTTCGCGTGTACCATCGGGAATCGAGGTGGTGCAGGGTAACGGGGCAGGCACTCGCAGATCGTAGACGGTCACGCGCCAGCGTATTGGTGGCACGCCACCGGTGATACTCGAGATGACGATGGTACCATGGCGCGTTACAGCGATGGGGTTATGCTCCTACTTTACGGGAACGACGAACGCGGTTAGCCTAGATCAGAGAGTGCTCGTGCGCGTGCACCAGACCGTAGAGCGAGCCGTGCAGGGTACAAACGCGGTCGAAGGGGGCCACGCAATAAAATCCCGGCAAAACCGACACCTCGAGAACACGATACCCTTTCCCTGGCCAGCTGTGGGACCAACCGACCTCCCTCGCATTGCAAAAGCTCCGTTTCTTTTTTTATCACGGGGACTCTCGCGCTGTAAACCGAACGAGCACGTGATTTGTTACGTCCGCGCTGTCATCAGGTGGACGCTTACGCGACCGCTCGTGTAACGTCGCGTATCGCACTCTTGCGAATAGGTCGCCACGGGACTATGCAAATTCCTCCTGATTACAAATGCAACTAAACAAATGGAGTTCCCCGAGCGAAGATTTGCCTTGCTCTCCAAACGCTGCGACGCTCGCTATATATTTCGCACACTTTTACACGCTGCGTGCGTCTCCTCACGGTTAACCCCGGCATTTTGCATATTTTTGCATTCGCACAATGCTCGCATAGTGCTCCACGATTTATGATAAATCGATGGCCGCGCGTTCTTCTTTGAGAATGGTAAATTTCGGTGTACAGTCGAGGCTCTGATAGCAGGCCCGCCAGGGGAGCTTCGGTTAACGTGGTACAGAGGAATTAACGCGATGCGAAGTTTGCGCCTGCACAAAAGCATCGTTGCCCGGAGGCGGATGGCGGAGCGAGCGTGGCGGAGCTGCTTTGGCAGGCTATTGTTGGGCCATCAGAAGAGATAGCGCATAGGGACAACGGAATTAGCCAAGTGAGGATAGTTAAATATACATGAACAAAAATACAACTTCTGGAGCGTGGTGGCGTTGCGATACGAGCGTGTATTGCCGCATCGTTGCGAACGGGAATGGATATTGTAAGCTCGCGCGAGATTTAGCGAATAACGGCTGGCAACATCGTTGCCCGGTTTTGGGCCAGAACAGTACTGGCAAGAAACGAATCGAGGCCATTTGTCTGCCGAGCGTGCACTCGCGAATCACTCGCGGTGTTACGTGCGGCCCTAGCCCCGTGGAAATTCCGCCGTCGAGACCGGCAGTTTTCACTTCTGATAAATGGAAAACCAGACCGCGCCACGTTCAGGAATATCGACGCGGAAATTTTCGAGCACAGACGACGCGGCGTTTTCCACGGGAGAAAAGAAGAAAGAAAGAGAACGCGACCCGTAACGTTCTCGCAGGCTTTCGCTGAGAAACGCGGAAACCCTCTGCAAAACGTTTGGTAATCGCGTCGACAAGTGGAGCACGAATAACTGAAACAAATTCGTAGCCATTCGTTAACACGTCCTAGACTGTTCGCGACTTCTCCAGGGCCTTGTTCCCACGATACAATAAGGGGTAGCTCCGCGACAACCCCTCGTCTCGATCTCACCTTGAATCCTACAATCGTCTCAGAAATTTCTTCCACAAAAACCGTTCCTGCGGATCGAAGCCACGCTAGAGTAATTGGAGTCACCGTACATCTTCCGTTTGGTACACTTTGTGGACTAATCTCTCGGTTTCCGTCGCAGCAGAGGTCGCAGCTGGCCACAACGAGCGGAACGGGCTCAACAACGACGAGGAGGACCGTTTCGCCAGCGTCTCACCCGATGCAATTGCAAGATCGGCCAGCCGTAAAATCAAATTAATCGTACGATCACGCGTGCACACTGTCTCGTGTACGTACGAGGCGTACGAGCCGCGCGAGTGTGACAGACGACGGCTGGTGTGCGTGCACGTGTGGGTGTGGTCCGTTGTGTTACGTGACCTCGTGGTTGTCGTATGGCTGAATAGGCTCGTCAATGGCTCGTTTCATTGAATTAAATAGGCCGTTCGTGCATGAGCATAATTACCGAACGCACCGGCTCAGGAAAAACGACGAAATTTATAATGCTCGTTAACCGTCGATACGGTTTCGAACAGTTCGGCTACCAGTCCGCGACGATGCTCGATTTTATGGTGGATAGATGTTGAAGAAATGGCCGCTCGAATGGGAGGTACGATGATAGAAAGATGGCACGTCAGAGTTCCATTTGGTGAAATAAAATTTGATACGATTTTGATGAATTCTTATCGCTATATATTATCGATTATAATAACTGGACGATTGATTGTAAAATAGCGTTTAATTGGTAAGGAAGGTTGATAAGTATTGCAAGGAGAATTGTATGGTCGAGACTGATTAGATTAGGGAAAGTGTTCACACTGATTCGACTTCCGTTACGCGTGCCATTCGGTTGGCCATTGCACGTTCGTGGCGAACGGCGTTCCGGTGAACCCCGAAAATAGGCGAGAAATCGTCGGTTTAGAAATTCTGCCGATCGGTAATGAGGGCTGCGAAAGAGAGAAAAAAAAGTGCTGATTACACGTTTCAACATCGATCGTTGCGCAAAGCGTGGCGTCTCTTGGCAAACCGGCACGATCGTGGAATGGCATTGTTGTGTACGAGGCTGTTCTACATTTTTGGAGGCAGAACGAATTAGGTTGCCGGTCGATATCGTCGTGCGCGCGATCGGGAATCGTTTCAGCGCGACGTTCCGCGTGAAAATCGTTTCTCTAGCCTCTTCAACGTTACCTATTTCTCTGCGAATATTTCCTGTTCGCGAGACGAGACGCGACCTGAATTACATTCTTACGTAACGATTTCGATCGACTCTCAAAATGGGAATCGCGTTAAGTTCGCGAGGAAATCGGGATGAACGCGAGACAACTCTCCTCAGGATTGTACAGTTCCAGCGGAAGTGCGAACAGCAAACATTAAACTCCGCTCGCGGCATTCAAACGGTTAATCTCGCGTTTCGTTTCGCGAATACATCTCGCTGACAGTGGATTAACTTCCAGCCATGTCTGAGCTCCCGTTAAAGGGCGCCACAAATTCCAGGGATTTCCGGAAAGTCGCTTAGCAACGACACTAGACGGAATAATTTACCGAGTCGCGCGCGAAAATAGAAATTAAACGTCACGTTTGCAATTTTCACTCCAAAATTATGCGAGGAAAATGTCTGTTTTTCGTACGAGGAAAAGATCGCGGGAATAATATGGAATAAATCGCGAACGATCGAACGTAACAGTTCTCGAACCGTTCGAGGAGTACCTTACGTGTGCTCCAAATCGCAAGTAGAATGTGTTTGCGACGTCGCCCCGCGATAAGTGGACCGAGACCGAGTCCTGTCTCGTCACAACGAGCCTTTTGTGAGTACGTGCCACCGCGATCTGTCGGATAACGACTAGCAATGTTTTTAGGCGTTAATCAGCGGCGATCGTAACGGTAGCGTGTTAAATTCCGGCCGCGTTGGCACCGATATTCGGGAATCTGGTTCCTCTAGATCGCCAGTGATCGCGGTGGACATTAAACGTCGAGTTACTTCTGATCTAGATACTGTCCGTGTTCGATGAAATTTCACTGACCGATATTGTACACTTACAGAATGATTTTCTACAAATGTTTACAACAGCTATCATCAACGATCTTTCTATCGTACCATTTTTGCCTTTTCAATGAATTTTTACCTTTGAGTAACGTTATAAAAAAAAGTTCTAAATATTACACGTAATGTTCGAAGATCGTTAATACAGTGCCACGTGCTCGGAATAAAATGTTAGGAATAATTAGAAAAAAAAATTGAAAGAAATTGTGATATCGCGTTGCAGAAAAAATGGCGACCGATTAACGCACGATTTATAAGTACAGCTACGTTCGACGTACCCTAGTTACAAACGACGATCAGGGAACTTTTTTTCAGGGCGCGCAAAACCCGTGTCTGGCTCGAAGCTAATCGCGCGTGTCGCGCGGGTTTCGCAATTTTTCGAATCGCACGACTTGCTCCGCGCGGCTATTAATTTCCCGCGCGCTTTCGACCGCCTCGTTCTACGTGGACATTCGCGCGCGCACAGCATGTCAATAAGAAGCTAATTGCCCGTGATGAATACGGTTTTGTTTCGCCTGGCGAAATTTTTTCTTGCCGCCCAGATCCGTGAAACAATACGAGAGCCACGGAAAAAACTTCATCGTTCGAACCACTTTGTAGAACTTTCCTCCTCGCGCGCAAAGAAGTCGTTTCTTCAGTGGACTGAAGTGTTCGAACAATTCAAATATGCAAAGCTGACGCGAAGAGGTTGAAGCAACGCTTTCTACTTTAATCTGACCCTTTAGCAACCGTGATAAACACATTTGTCTGATTTATACGTCTATCGTTAGTCCGCGTATCAGCGAAGAGAAGCCAGAGGACGAAACTATACGACGAGAGAGATTTTTACGGCCGATGACAGCATTCGAGTGACGATCACTCGGTTAACTATTACGTTAACGATCCATCGTTTCGTAACGCGCCATGGCGATCGAGCCAGGCCTAGAGACGTCTCTGGGAAAGCTACTGCTGGCATTTAGGTCCCCCTCGGTTACATATTTGTAAACGTGTCTCCAACATTGCGATGAAAAAATCAATTGCGTCTACGTTCGTCACGTTTAAATTCGTCATAAAGTTAAAGCAAGACTAGTCACACCTTGGTATCTCTTTCGTTCATCTTTCAAGTAGCCAAGGGGTTGCAAGCTTTCCAAAGGCTACTCTGTTTCCAATATTGTATTTCAATTTCTTCAAAGTTAAACTGTTCTATTTAATATATGATAGTTTTTGCTGTCAACAGCTTAAGTTGATCTCTTATTTCGCAAGAATACAAAAGTGTATAGACACAGAGGGGTAGAGAAAAATCAATGCTCGATGAATGGAGCACGACTGAAGGAAATCTAGCGAACAGACACGAAGTGCTACCGTGCAATTTTTCACGATAACCTCTCATCTCGATAAACACGAAAATAACGTTTGCGAAAGGCAAGATGGCCGGGCGTAGGACGGTCGAGATGAACCCGTGGGTGTGCTTCCTCCGCCGCGCGATCGATCGGCTTCGATATCGACTATTACGCAAGAGATATCGCCGCAATTGTAAACACCATCGTCGACCGTTTCGTTCCTTCGACGTGGGTAATTTGTTATTTAAGCAGCTACGCCAGATTAAATCGAGCTACGATCGAAGGACTTGGCGTGCCTTCGTCTCTGCCATTGGCCGGGCGCGTCGGCATTGAACGCTCGGGGATATATCGGTACGTGTAATTGAAGAATATTTGAGCGGTTCGAGAGAGCGAAAGGACCCGAAGCTGTAGAAATGGTGAAATCTGAATGTACTTACGCGAAGGTGACCTAAAAGTGAAACCATTTGCTCGTCGCGGCGAGTCAAGAGCTAAGAGTCGCCTCGGAGAACCGTGGCCCTCGAGACTGCGAGTCTCTTTCGACGTGTCTCGTTCCTTTAACCCACCCCTTTCGATTTTTTCGACCCCTTCGACGAATTCCTCCCAATCGATCATCCGATTGAACTTTCACGTTGATACACTCTTACTTCGATCCATCGAGAAAATTGCATCGACGTAACATTTCGCTCGCAGTTCCTTCCTTTGAAATGAATTTAAATCGCATCGAACGAACGTTGGCGTCCTTAATGGATGAATTATGTTTCGATCGGAGCTAAAAAAGGAAATAGTATCGAACGTATTGTTAATCGAGCAATGTGTAACGTTTACAATGGAACTGGAATAATGCTTCCATCAGAGGTAAGAAACGCGAGATCGATCGTCGCGGTGGAAACTGGGAAAATATAGGAGGAAACGAAAAAAAAAAAAATACGTGCTCTGACTCTTTTCCCTTCTGCCCTGAAAATCGACTTCTCGTCGAAGTTTCGTGCGCCGGCACGGCGGCAATGCGCGATCGAGCAAACATTCTAATTTCGCCTAGTTCTCTCGGCCGGTTAGCTGCACTCGCCTACTTGCATTAGAGAACGGCGAACACGACCAGCCTGGACCGTGTCGGCAATATAGGATTACACGTTGGCTTTCTAAGCACTCTCGTTCGACTGAACTCGAACGATCGGCGAATATCATCGCCGCGGAGCGTCGTTTCGTGACAAAATCGTTACACGATCGGGCGACCGCGTTTCTGACCCCATCGCGGACGGTGCAAGCGGCAAATCGTGGCTAATAAGATCGATCGAGGCGAATGACGAGCGTACTTTTCCGTCACCACACGATTCTAACGAAATTGAAATCGTTGGCGGAGAAACGTGAATCAAAATTGTGGCAGATACATCGTGGACAAATTTTAATACGAAAAAAGGCATCAATGATTGATAATAATGTACGAGAGCGAGAAGAGTGACGCGCAAATATTTTCAAGCCCACTGTACACCAACATTTCAAAATTTTGCCATTAATAAAATGAATAAATTCATGGTAAAACGTGTGTTTCATAATCGTTCCACTTCTAGATCGAATTTCACTTCTTTTCACTGACTGGCTCTTGTTGCTGATTGTTCCATTGATTTCTAAATGGCCCAGCCTCCGGTGTTTTGCGAAACTCTGGGGTAGAACGTTCAGCGTTCCCGACATTGGGAAACGTCGATCGAAATCGCAGAATACCAAGTAACTCCCGTAGAATTATTCCATATTTTAACAGCAAACAACTGAATCGCAACATTAAGCGCGTGATACGAAACTTCAAACAATAAGAATAATCGTTACCTTTCTGGCAAGGGAAAATGAACTTATTCAACCCCTGTGACCATCTTCGGTACCACTGTACATACAACTACTCCAAAATCAAATCTTTCTAGCCAGAAAACCCTTCACTCAGAATCCTCTCACTCCACTAACACGTGCCCAAAAACCCGTTACAAAACGGAAGCATTATTCGCGCAATTTCATTCGAGCCATCCTCGAGAAGCTGATCTCGCGACGGGAACTTTCGAGCGCTTGCTCGAAGACTATCGCTCGCCAGAGATCGGTGATAAAAATTCGCCATCGTCCGCTATTTACGGAGGTGTCGTTCAAAAAATTGTTCGAGGACTGCCTTTTCCGTCCGATTGGCCCGATAAGAACGACGGGCGCTGATAAACGACGACGCTAATAAGGGTGAAACGTGTAACGGCGCGCGAGCGGGTCTTCGAGCGTGGAAATTCGAACGAGGGTAATGGAAAATCGTGATAATGAGCACGACGAAGGAGAGAGTAGGGACGGGGGGAGAGGGAGAAAGGAGAGGAGATAGGAACGGCTAGGAGCAAGACATTAGAGAGACGGGATAGTAGGGGGCTGAAGAGAGGGGAGGGATGGAAAAAGGAAGAGAGAGAAAGAAGGTAGATCTTCTCAAGTGATGCGACCCTGTTTCTAAACGGCGCATTCTGTATTTGCATGCCTCGCAAATACCATCTACCGTGCCGTTCCAAGATCGCTCGTAAATCACCAACGCCACGGGGATGCTCCGTTTTCATTATCGAAACGGCGAGAAATTAACGGACTTCGAACGGTGTTTTATCGTCGAGTCGATAAAGCGATGCAATGCCATGCTCGTCGAACGACATTGCAGGGGGAACGCGAGAAATTCGTGGTTTTTCTCCGAACCTCTTCGAGTTTTATCGGAATCGCATGAAAACCCTCGTTATTTATTTTGCCTGGCTGCGAATAAAAATAAGAGCTCGTCGCCAAAAATGATTCCATCGAACGGTGAAGTCGAGTTGCTTACGCTTCCTGCTCCAATTCCTCGAGCTACTTCATCATCGAAAGAAATGACCACGGATCGATCATTTGTACATCTAATTCTTGGCCGTGGATGCGAGGAACGGCACCCGTTTCCGTGCCGGAATACCGTCGGCAATTACACGCCCAACTGTACTTTTCACCGTGGAATGGAGCGAATACTAGAACGCTCCCTGGAATAGTTCGCTGGAACCGAGTGAACTAGTCTTCCGGAGCAACGAGAAATAGCGAACAAGCATTCGACGAGGTACCAGCCGTTCGAATACTTTTCGAGTACATTTTATCCATCACTGTCCACACGTCAGACATTCGCCCCTCGAGTACTTTTCGAAATACGCATTGGCCACCACAGTTACCCAGCCAGGCTTCCATGGTACCTTGTCACGCGAGGATTCAATTATCCAACGAGTACGTCTCATCTCGCGTGACAGGCAAATTGCGACCACCCGTCTCCGTCCAACAGAACGAACAAGAAAAACCGAGAAAGAAAAACAACAACAAAAAAAAACAGAAAAATTCATCGATACGTACTGTACAATCGGTCCACGGTGTGGTGCCACAGGAAACGCTTGTTAACACGTTCAACGCGTATGTCGACGGGGTGTCGACATTCTGTCGTCACGTGTCCGCTCGAGTTCTATTTGTGTCGACGCGTCCGAAACGAAAATCCCATGTGAAATTACCAGACACCGTAAAATCCAAAAATTCCCTCTACGACAATATCCCTTAACCTTCTCTACGACTACTTACAATTAAAACAAACAAGAGAACCAACAAACTAACTCCTCTTCCAACGAAATACATGCACATTTCCTACTTTTCGTTCTCCAAGAGATCCCAATAATGGATCGCCATCTTGGAGAATTCATATAAGGCCAGAATTTCCCTAGCGAGCGACGAATCGGGTTCGCCGTAGTTGACACCGCGTCGAACGTGTCAAGTACCAACCACTTCCATCGGGTGAGCGACACTTCCGGCGGGTAGGAGGAGGCGTTCGCGAGCGCGCGCGCGAAAACGGGGAAAGTGACGGATCCACGTGGGTGCTGAACGCGGCGGAAGTGGAGGGAAGAAGAAAAAAAGGCGGCGCGGAATCGTTGGAAACGGTGGGTTCCGTGCACGGCTACCGAGGCGACAGTGTAATCGAGTGCGGCCTATTTGATCGGGAGGTGGCGAACAAGCGGCACGGAGGAGGGAGTTTAGACTGGCGGAGGTTGCCGAAGGGGGCATGGAAGAAGGTAAGAGAGGGCAGGTAGGCGCGTGCCACTTAGCCCACCAAGAAACGCGGTCATAGCCTCGGCACGTCTGACTCGTCGGCCCGATCGGCCCGCTCAGAGCCGAGCACCGTTCCACGCGGACCTCTCCACGCTCGAGTCCTTTTCTTCTGTGACGCGCGCGCGTCACGACGCGCGGCTAATCGCTCGAGGATTCTTCTCGCCAGCTTTTCGCGGAATGCACGAGGAAGAAGGATGTTGGACGATATCGTCAACGTAATTCTTCATTGCTCACGCTAATTAGTGTGATACATGGGAGAGTGCGATACGATCGCAGTTAGGTTTCAGGAAGTGGCCTATCTAACGTATATATACGATGTACGGCAACGTTCGGTTGTCGAGCGAGTCTTTGAATTATAGAGTATTCAAGGTGTGATATTTTGCAGATCGAAGTGAGACGAGGCGATAGAAATCACGGTGAAACGGTGGAAGCGAGGTGAAGAACACACGCGAGAGGTCCACTCTCTCCCCGTGTACGTTTTCTTTCTATTGTTACGCGTCACGCGCAATCTCCGCGTCCGTTACTCCGTATTATCCGATCGAAATGAAGATAGGAGTTCTTTTCTCTGTTTCTCCTTCGTTTCTTCCGACAGATTGATATCTCGCCACTTCGTTGACCTGATGAGAAAGGCGCACGTGTTGGAAACGGGTCCACCTAGAATTTACTTAGCGCAACGCGCGTTAACGCTCCTCTCCTTTCATTCCGTGGAACGGGATTAGCCCCGTAGTCGAGTGCGTGGCGGAAACGCAACTTCTGCGACTACATCTCGATTACTTTCCGTCCCTGAAACGCGTTTTTCGCGTAGCCGTGGCGCTCGACGCCGGGTCTTTTTATACACGGCCAACCGTAAATCTTTTCGTCCGCGGCGAATCCCGCTGGATTTATGGGAGCCACGCCAGGGGGAACGCGAATGTTAAAACACTTAGCAGCCGGTGCATTAGCATCGCAACTCGGTCTTGACACCTTCCTTCGCGCGTTCATACGCAATTTGCTTCGAATTTGTCGCCTGGACGAACACGCGCGAACTTGAGAATGAACAACGACTTCGAGGGGCGAGAGGAATTCGGGACTTTTCCAATTTCCCGCGCCATTCGCTAATTGGACCAGATATCCGGAATACGAACCGTGAACCAGATAAAACCAGACGAATCGACGATCTCTGTAATCAAGGCCATTTGTCGGGCTGGCAAAGGTACCATCAATCGCCATTATGAAAACGAGTAACACGGACGGTCTAATTAACAATAAGACTTTTCGCTCGGTTACTGTGTATATACATTGGCACGAAGTGGCCCAGGGGCGTAACCAGCGATGGGTTGTGGCCGAGAGAGAAGATGCCTATCGCGAGAGAAGGTTCTACTGGACGAGAGAAGGTCGCCGATTTCACGAGCTCCCGCTCTTTTACGGGCCGACGACGACGATGGGTTGCCCCCGAAACCCTCATACCTCGATGCGCCAGTAGAGAGATATCTCCTTTTCCGCGGTTTTCTCTAATTGAACTAGTTCTCCGGATCGTCGTCGATGTTCCAAGGACCCTCACGACGCTAACGTAACACAATGGGCGACGCCTCGAATTGAAAACCTCGGGTGGGAAATTGCCTCTGATACGATCGAGCCGGGACCAAGAAGAAACCTACTTAAATATACACCGGCTGCACGATACCGTTCGCTTTTCTACTTTAATAACGTTCCTCGCGACGTGAAAAATGGAAGTAACCCGTCGTCGGAGGCACCTGCGATTTTTCCCTCTGGCTTCGTTTCAGCCTGGCGGAGACTACTTTCGCGCTAAAATATTCCAGCCGTTCCCCGGTTCGACGGATATCGACGCGTTCAACCTGGAAATGCAGATTCAGGCTGTGGAACACGCTGAAAAGCCGGAGTGCAGCCGCGGCGTAGGCAAGCCGGCTTCCACCTAGGCGAAAGTGTTTTTCAAAGAGGTGAAAGCACCTCTGGGTCGTGTCGTTTCGTGTCCTTCCTGGGTCATGTGATATTCGCTCGTTGTCCCCTCGTGGTCGTGGCCCGTATTACGATTCCACCAAGTTGCCTCATTTGCAATAACAACCATTTTTGGTTATTGATTTAGAACTGTATGTGTGATATGGCACCCTAAGTAATACCCTAAATACTTCACTTTGCAAGCTTCTATCGTCACACTTTTATTTGATAAATGCTACCGCTTGTGTATTCCAAAAACTAAACCAGAAACCGTATCCTGAAGTACCGTGGCGGCGGATGAAGAAAGTGGTTTGACGATCAATCATCCCTCAGCCGGAAAGGTTCAAACGGAGAGCAAGAGTTCAAAGAGGGACGAGACCTTCCACTTACGCGCGTCCAGAGATTCACTTATCTATCCGTGGAACGACTATTAAACAGCCGGGGATATGTAGGTAGCCGGTTCGTTAGGAGGCGAGAGAAAAATGAGACCCGCAGAAACTTTCTCGGCCGGTTGAAATTGCTCCGCGATGCCTCTGTATGAGTGTCGACGGTGGACGGCCACGTAAAGAGCGTAAAACGGACGTGGTTTGATCGTGGCCATAGAGAACGAGCGGCGTTAACAGTAACGTAATCGGTCCCTCTCCCGTTCGTGTATCTTTTTCGAAGACGAGGCGATGTCCTACATTTGTGGCACGAGGCTCCCACCGTGTCTGGTCGCCCCTCTTTTCCGCTGGTTCCTGGCCCCGGTTATATTTAGTCGATATTTCATCCGTTTCACGCCGAAGCCGGTTAAAGCTGATTATTGCGCCAGGTCGAGGTGGCCGTTCGAAGAGGACGAGTTTTTCGATACCACTGCGAAACGAATCCTCTCGGGTGCCTACCATCGATCCAACGTCGTCCACGATCGCGACGTCATCGTGACTCTTTGTACAGTCGAAGGTTTCCAAATATCCAATTATCGTGATAGACTAAATTTGTTATTTTTTTTTTTTTTTGCATTACTTCGTTATTAAATGAAAAAAGTAATATAGGGCGAACGTGGAGGCTATCATGACACGGCTACGCGTATAGAGAGCAATGAATCTGATTCTGCTGAGTTTCGCAAACGCGGACGCGTGGCGCGGCTGTCTGATTGGAACTGGGTTTATCTACTGCCACCACTTTTCTTGTTGGACGCGGGCGCTACGTGCTCTCGCGTTGGCGAGTCCACCAGAACCAGAGTCATTGTTCGCGTTCGTCGCATGCTGTTGAATGCTCCAAAGTCTTCAATTATGCGTGCCTAATGGGATTACAAGATATGACCTGAATCGCGTGTGAATCGTGTTACGCGGGATGGGATAAAAGTCCACCCAGAAGTGAAATCAAGAATGGCAACTTTGAAACTTCTCGTTTACATAGCTGCAGAAAACTCTGAGATCAACAATAAATAACCAACTTCAACATTTTGAAATGTTACGAAACCAGCATCTGGGATTCGATTACTTTTACTATGTTCAGAGAAAGAACGGTCTATCATTAATAACCGATTCCAACGTTTCCTAGAAAACGCAAACCACCTCCGCGACGATCAACGAAAGCCAATAAACAGGTCTTCGGTCATCAATAACCAATTTCTATATTTCCAAACGTTACTTCATCAAAATCACATTAGCGTTCTTGCCCTATCAGAAGAAGACGCGTTAATAAAAGCTTCGATCAGAAGATTTCAGAATACCAATAACCCACAGAAGATCGAAACTCCATAATCAACCCCAATTCCAATTTCAATACCACTATCAGAACCGCTATTTATTTTATTTATTCAACGAAACTCTTGCATTTCACCAAGTACAGAAAATCAGCAAGCTATATACAACAGATCAAGGCAACGATCGATAACTGCCTTCAAAGAAGAGGATACACCCTGAGGATACTTTTGCCCGTAGTTTTCCAATAATTCCAGGGCAGCCGCGAATCACGACGAAGTCGCGACGGAGGAACGACGTGACCCAGGTCCTTCGAGACCATCCGGGACAGATCCGGGCGAGAGTCGAAGAGTTTTCGCGGCGGCGCCCACGCGCGACCAGGGGCGGTCGCGTGAAAAAGGACGAGAGCCACTTTAGGTCAACGGGTGAAGTAGGTGCGAGGTGGGTTGAAGTAGGTAAATAGCCTGCCGGTGACCCGTCACCTGCGTTCTCGTTCTATCGAGAGCAACGTCTCTCAGTGGGAGGGACACGGCGGAATGAAGATAGCGCTCGAGCGTTCCCCACTCGTGAGCGGATCGTTGCTGGTGTACGCGAGTGTACCGGTTCGACGGTGTTGGGTTGGTCGTTCGTGTGTTCCAGCAGGAACATTGGCCACAGGTAGACGAGGAGTGACTCGTTTTGGCTTTTCGTCTGTTATTGCGAGTCGACACGCGAACCGCCCGCCATTGTTGGAGGGGCGAACGGATTCGATTGGGGTGTATGATGGAATCCGATGGTCGCGCCAACTTGACGCACGGGTTACCGTGCATCGAGTTAATATATAGATCGTAAGTTGTTGTTTGATCGTTTTGCTGTCTTGCAGAGACTTCTTGCGCGCTTTGGTATAAATGGTGTAAGAGCGTGGATAATTCAGCTGTGGCCTGAGAACGATGGATACGCGTGTAACGTGCGATGCGGAGGAAAGTAAGGCACCGATTCGAATGGGACCGGAGGAACGGAGTTATTGTGCGTTCTCCTGGGACTGCGAGCGGATTTTAGTGTCAGGTGATGAAGTGAATGCGAGTAACAATCTGACGATGGAGAAAGTGGTACTTCTAATAAAAGCTTCGATTCAACTAGACTTGAAGCAAGTACAGGATCTATGTATCGAATGTCTTATGAATAAATCAACACGGAAATCTTAATCTACAGGAATGATTAAAGTAGAAATAAATAACTAAAATCACTGTGACAAGTGAAAAGACAACCAGAATTGAATTCGAAGAAAAACATGTTCAATCAACTCCAATCACGCTCCACCATAGGAGTAACCGTAACATTAGAGTTGATCAATGCCGTTACACCATCGATCCCCCACGAAGACCACTTTTCTACGGTCATTAATATCGGAATAGGTAATCAGGTGTTCCATATCTGGCGCGATCCTCCCCAAAGGAGGATCAACCGGACAGCGCGAGGGGCCTTGAATGATTTATCGAACGAAATACAGCCTATTCGAGTCTCCTCCACCAGGGTCTTTCACCAATTGGATTAGATAGGTGATAGGTACGCGATATCTCCGGCTCGTCCTTTTCTTCTCATCTTTCTCTTCTTCTTCTTCTTCTTCTTCTTTCGAAGGTAACGCGTAGCGGTATCGACGAACTTTATGCCGGCGATGCTGGCCTGGTTTCGTTGTTAAGCTGCCTCCTAGATACACAAACTATTAATCTGTTAACCTACCTGCCAGCCAGTGGGCCGCTTACTCGTATCGAGCGACCCAGACGGGAGCAGGGCGATCTGTCTAGCTGGCAGTTAACTAAATCGTACCCCGTTGCTGCGATTTCGACGGAGGCGGTCGAGACGAGGGTGGTTCGCGTGGAATTCGTGGCGAGAGGAAACGAAGAAGCGATGCGTTCATTGAGTAAGATGTAGACGAGTCAAAATTTGGGATAATAATATAATGCTGACATCTCTCTCTTCAAATGATTATTGAAATATATTCGTGAAGTAAAGTAAAATTATTCTGAATGGAAAAGAAAGTTAAAATATGTTGGAGAACTGTTCACTAGAGAGTCTGTTAAAAAAGATTGCACGAAGGATCACACGAAGGAAGAGAATTCAGTCCTACACAAAAGTCTAAGACTTGGAATTTGGATTATTACGTCGAGAACGATTTCACAGTGATTGCTCGGTGTGCTCCATAAAACGGAGCGCTGTTCCCCATGCAGCGAGAGTAAAAACAGCCTCTCGAACCGATCCGTTGCGAAAAGGAACGCCCTGCTCGAGCGACGATTCGAAATCCTTTGGGTTCTCGCGCTCAAGAGAGAAGGAGACAGAGATACGGCTCGTAATTAAATGAACTACATTTCGCGATTCCGTTGTTGCGCGAGCGAATAGTAACCCCGTTTGCGAGAGAAACTCTTTCGACCGATACCCAAGAGCGTGTGGTCGCGCGACACGGTGAATTATCGTTTTAGAGCGTAAGCCGGGCTTAATTAAACAGAAACGAAGCCCACTTCCTGGAATTTTCGGGAACGACCACCGACCGTGTTCGTGAAAAAACATCGCGTTGGACTAAATTCTATGGTGAAACGAGAGAAACGTACTTTGGGAATACTCTTTCTCTCGAAGTTTCGTTTTTTTTGAGCAATATGTTTAATTTCATCTTCTGACCATTTTTTATTCAATCACAACCGTCTTTTTTATAGCATCTCCCAATTGCATTTTAACTTTTTAAATTCCGCCATTTTATGCCGTCCTTGCATTGCACTGAATCTAAAATTCCATCTCGCCAGGGAACGTGGATTCTTTCTCCTTAGAAATTCGTTCAAATTTGCCTAATTTGATCACAGCGGTGCATGCATACTTTTCGAGAGAACACTCGAAGAGAAAGGAAAGTCGCGGGGCGATAAACTAAATCCGAGTTGGAAGCCGTCCACAGAGAAATGCCCGGAAAGTACCGCAATCGTTAACGAGGATAGCGATCATCAATGTCCACTGCGAGTAGAGTTAAAATTACACTCGAGGCAAATTCCGATCAACCCTGTGTACAAGTCGAGCACCAATTTACTTCAGTAAATCGCTAAATCTGTTTACTCGTTGGTAACCAAGAAAACCGCGAAATTTCTTCGTCCAAGAACGATCAGGAGCTTTTCTGTTCCACCTACATTCCCACTCTGTACATCGCGCTCTACATGCCGCACAAGCAATCGAACAAAACCTCCACCAGTAAATTAGAGCTCGAATTTACGTAGAACTAGACTTAGATATGCGCTTAGGTCAGGGACAGAACAACAGATCGATCAGATCGAACATTATAATGCAAGGTCCCGCGGTTAACACACACGTGTGGCAAGAAGAAGAACAATACGTGATCCACGTTACATCGACAGGAACTTCGACTCTCTGTATCGAAGAACATCGTTCTCCCAAGTCCTGGTACACTCGACTTCTGGTTGCAGTTTAGCGCAGCTTCGCGCAGAGCGACGAAACGAAGGAACGAGCGCAGAAATCGAGAAGACGAGCCTTGGGGGCAAAGATGAAACGCGCAGAGGATCGTACGCGCGCGGTCCAATCGATAGAAAAGACGGGTGGGCGCGTGCACCGTGTAATAAGGAAGTGTTCACTCGCAAACAGTTACAAGTGGAGTAGGTTACGTAGATAAGTTGTCGGCGTGTACACGCGTGCACGCGTACGCGTGTGAGCCTCTCTGGCGAGTGGGCATGTGGGCTCTCCCGATACGTCGCCGTCGCGACCGACATTACAGGTGTAATATGCAACGCGAGCCAGTTACATTTACCACGGAAGAGAGGCGAAGGCTGCCCCGAACTGGCTGCTGTTTACGACGATGGTTAAACGGATCGAGCGATTCCTGGAGGCCACTGGAGGAATTGGCTCGAGCGGGTTCCCCCTTTTCAAAACGAGGAATCGATGACGCCATCGTCATCTGGTGGGGGCCGAATGCCTCTTCGGTAATTGATATTTTATCCGCGTAAATTGGAACGTTGTTCGTTAACCCTTTCACGGTATGACTGCCAGAGATGAAATTCGAACTCTCGCGGAGTGTACTGACGAGAGAGGGACACGGAGAGAGAGAGAGAGAGAGAGACAGAGAGAAAAAAGGAGCGCGAAGTAGACCTTGCGTCTGCGATGTGGAAACAAGGCAGAAGTTCCAGTTTCGGAATCGTGAAGCACACCACTGGGTAAATTGGAGGATATACTACGTGGAAGAGCTTCTTTCACGTGAGAACTCGGTTTTCAAGACTCGTAATTTCTCGCAAGTTGGGCAAGGACGTGACTACCGAGAGGAGGTTCAACGGCTCCGAGATTGAAAGCCTGAAGATTTGAAAGTTTGTCAATTTCGGGGGATACGAAAGCTTGGAAATTTTTACCTCAAGGACTAAGAAAGTTGGAATATAAAGTCTACAGATTTGCATATTGAAGAACTGAAGAACTCGAAAATTTGAAAATTCTGCAACCCAACAATGAAACGATCCAACCATCCAAAATCCAAGGAATTCGAGAATCCTCGAAGAACTGCAACAATTCCTACAAGATCGCATCAAAGAAAGACGCCTCGAGCGTCGAGGCGTTTCATCCCTGCGCACCCCACGCAGGGTGCACCCTCGCGCTGTAACGATTCATATCGGTAACCAGGGCCGTATCGAATAAAAGAGCCCACGGTCGTTAAACGACGGTCTCTCCACGCGTGTTTTACAGATCCTAGATAAAACGTTTCCTATCAGTGTTATCTGAATTGGACGGTGACCTGTGCTCGATCGAGGTGTACGGAAAGGCCATCGGGAGCGCGCGCGTTGCCGCGCCATCGAACGAAACGAGGCTTTGGATATCAAACTGGCCAGCGCCTGTTGATATTAGCATTTATTTATATCTCCTGACCTCAAATATGTGTAACGTGCTCTCCCCCTCTCTGCTCTCTACTGACAGGCTTGGCTGTACAGGCACGCCTCCGTTTTTCGAGGTTACGTCGCGAGCTGATATCGAGTTCCATCAAATTCTGCCGGTGCCGTAACACCGTTCCTCGCCTCTTCTTCGCGATAAACCATTACACCACTGTCCGTCGCACGCAACCAGGAATGCTCGATCGGCCGATACTTTCAATGTTCCCACCAAGGACACCGTCACCCAAGGTGCGGGAGCGCTGGTCTCTCCCTCGAGTTCAACGTTTCGCCGTACCCATTGCTCGCTAATCTGCTCCCTTTTGTTCGAAGACGAATCGAGAAGCGTGGATGGGAAAAGAAATCGGCAGAGTTAGGTCAGAGGAGGTTCTGCGAAGGATGAATGATACGCGTCTCGCGCTTTGGGTAGCTTTTGTTCTCAGGATGCTTCCGTTGGGTTTCTTCTCGCTGATTGATCGCGAGCATCGGTGGGCGTATCGCTCCCAGTGCTCTCTTATTATTTTTCGGCGAGGGAATTTATTGGGCGATACGCGGAGGAAATCGAATCAGTAAGGAATGGCCACGATGCGCGTATTTCACGCGATGAGTTTTTCATTAAGCAATACGTCTTGTTGCGTTAGACGCTGCAATGCATTACTTTCGAGCGTTTGGTACACGGTATGTAACTAAATAATCCAGCTGGAGATCGTTGCAAGAGGCACTAGAAGACTTGTATCGCGCGTTTTGCTAGAGGAAATCAGCACGATGCGACAAAACAGAGAAATGGCTCCGTGGAGATAGCGATAGCTCCATCGAGGGCCATTTTTTAGTCGACGAAGAGAAACTATGATTTGGCGATACACGTATGTAGATATCACCGTAACGATATTCGTTGACTATTCGAGAATTCAAGTTGTGAAATTAAGAGAGCGTAATCCGTACGGTTGCGGAGCGATTTCGTAGCGAACGAGCGTTATTATCTCGTTGATGGAGAGAGAGAGAGAGAGAGAGAGAGAAGAAAAAAGGATACATTCTTGTACAATGTAGTATTCAGAGGCGGCTAATGTGGAACAGAAGGAAAGCCGCGATCGTGAAACCGGGCGAGGATAAGTAGAATAGCAACAGTTACTCCAAAACAGATCCGCAGATAAACGTTCACCAGTGATGTTGGTCACAGTATGAAACGCGGTGAACGCGTTTCAGAGCCGTGCTCGTTCGTCCAGTCGAACAACAATTCACCGTTCTTCTAACTAAAATTAGCATGATCCACGATATCGGGAATAGTTTCGAAATTCTTCCATGGAAAGAGCATAGAACTCAAGGCAAACTGAACAATTTCGCTCTGGTCTCGCATCCAGTCGAGTTTATTTCCTATATTTCATCGAACAGAAATTAATAACGCGTTGGATCAATGGAAGGGAATAGTTTCCCTGGATGTACGCGCCATCCAGCCATCTTCGCGTGTATCGAAACCGTTCCCGAGGAACGTGTCTCCACCGATCGATCTTACGACCCCTAGCGATGGAAACTTTCATCTCAGCCTTCCTGCACAGCGCAGGGTGCTTTCGAACTTTCTTTGTGCTAGCAGAAGAAGCATAACGTGGATCTCTGGGCAAGATTGTCTTCTGCGTTCGATGTGTCGAACGAGCACGTATTTTTAAAACCGTCTGGACTCGTTTCGCGAAGATGGCCAGCAGGTTTCTAACGCGGCACGTTCCTGCCAGGATGATTTACTAAATCGACAAATATTGGCTCGACAAGCACGCGTGCCACCCGACAAACGGATCGAACCGACTTCGACCTCGGCTAGAGGAGAGGAGACCCGTCGACGTTTGTCTCTGATCGAAATATTCGAAACGGAACGCGAGTTCGCGCGCAATCGAGCACGCGTAACTGCATACCTTGTAGCAATTACCGCGGGAACGCGGTTTTTTTTGAGAAATATGCTTGGTAAGAATGTTGAGGGTACCCAGCTTACCAGCGATCGTTTCGATTAATCGCTGAGCGCCATGTGGACACGCGGAGTGAGTCACGCGAGTATCTGTAATCCGTTTTCCGCGATAGTTTGATGAACGATAACTGTTGTAGCATATGGTCCTCTATCTCAAGTCTGTACTCCGTTCGATTACCGTTTAATGTATTCTATTCATTATGGATTTCACATTACATATTCTTAACCCGACCGAAATGCACTTTTCAAGTAAAAGAAAAAGATGAAATACTTTTGTCAAATCTTTGATACCTGCTTTCGAATTGAAAAATATCCGAGTTTCAATAAGCTAATTATTTCAGAACTACACGATCAGCCCGCCTTTCTCACAATTTTGATAAATTAATAATCGTGAAACAGAGTTAAAAAAAGTATTGATATATGAGACGAAACACGGTTAGCGTCCCACGATTAATCGTCACTTTAAATAATAAAAGTGTTCTGCGTTCGATCGATACGATCCTGCATCATCGATTTCACCTACCGGTGAATTTGCCTCATTTTTCAGCCGCTCGATTTAATTAAGGTTATCTGTGGCAGTGCTCGTAAACCGGCAGAGATAACAGATCGTTTTGCATAAGGATAACTTAATATCCAATGTGCAGCGCGATTTAAACGAGGCAAAGAGGGAGAGAGAGAGAGAGAGAGGGAGGAGGAGATAGAAGGTAGCAATCTGTGTCGCCGACTAATTAAGAGCAATCGTTATCTTTGGTATCGCGCGTGTTTGCACTGTGCTCGGTGTTCGAAGCGGCATTACCGAAATTGAAGCTCCGACGTCGTAAATAATCGGGGGCGTGATATTTAACGAACGATAATTGGAAATGAGGAGCGACATCACCGGATAAGAAGCGCGGGAATTATTTCGCTCGCTCCCCGTGGGAATCTCTTCACTCACAAAAGTATGCGTATTAGTCGATAAGGAATGCGATACCGCAGTCGCGAATAAAAAATAAGTATTTCAATCGAGAGGAAATATTAATTAAGTAGGTATTAATAAATGTATCTGTAAGAACAGATCGCTAAATGAATTATTGAGACGCGAAGCATATTGCTGTTCATTTATTTTATTCTGATAAAGCGCGCAGAAATATTTAATTCAATTACAATCACTAAACACTTCTCCGAAACGCGTAATCTATTAATCGGAATAGCAACGAATCCTCAATTGATAAGAGACGTTACATCATCTTGCTAAACATGACGCATGTGCTTATCGTTTAAATATAACAGTGATTCATACCAAAAGGAAAATCAACGAGGAAAATTAATGAAGACTGCAATAAAGAGAAAAATTGAAGACACTGTCGCAAAAGAGAAGACTATGAAACGGAGAAGCCAAAGTTTCACCAGAGTGACGATAACACGAGCCAGTATACCAAGACCGAACAGTCGCGTGGGGGCTCTACGTAACATGGACATCCTTGGCATAAGCATAGAAAGCTAGAAAGCCTCCGCGGCGTCGATGATAACCCAAATGCTGGTTGGCATGCTCGAACTTTTGTCCTCGAGAGGAAACCTTCCGTCCAGCGCGATCCCACGTCGAATCGCTCTGTTTTTCATAGAAAGGGCATTTCCGATCGGTCGCGCGCGCTTGCAGCATCGACGAGTCGATGGAGAACGCGCAGCGTTCCTCCGCGTCCTTGGTTGATCGACGTAAAATGTAACACAAGCGCGCCATTGGCGAGGGAGGGTAGATAAATCGTTCTTCCTTCCTGAAATTTACTCGCCACTTCCTTTATCGAGATCGTGCCGAATCTCTCAACGATCCGATGGCAAATACCTTTGAAGCAATGAACAGTTACGAGGGAGACTAGATTTACTCTTAACGAAGCTTCTTCGCGAAATCATGCTCCGGAAGTTTGGATTGAAACTGGCGATCCTTTTCTTCTCAACTTAGAGCTACTCGAAATTTAATTGCTCGTTAAAAACCATTCCCTGATTACACTTATTACACGTACCACCCAACACGAGCCTCGTCGAACATTATCAGACAGCAATTTCTGATAATAATTATTATACGTCTATACTAACAAACTCCTCCAGTTCCGTGAAATCGCCCCTAACAATCGATTACACGAGCAGCACAATCAACTCCAAACTGACTGCAAATTATCGACGACCACTAATTGGAGCAACCGAATCATCCCCATTAATCACCCCCTTCCGCCACTCCTTCTCCACTTCCTCCCCGCTCCACGAAAAATCAACCTCCTTCAACTTCACCCCAAAAACAGCACCCCGTTACGTAGCTCGTCCAGGATTTTGTCGAAGAGAGCTGCTGATCGTGACGCGGCAGGAAACAACGTTAGAATGATGGATCGTGGATTAAACGATCCGACAATTGACTGGACGCGAAATCCTCGCAAGCGAATGTTAATCCTCTTACAGGATCGTCCCCTCCCCTACCCTGCGATCGGTTTTCGCAATGACGAACCGGCGTTCTCGTTCCTTCATCCGGTCTCGAGGCTCGCGCGGCAAAAGTTCCGGCCGGAAACGATAACGCGACTCGACTGGCGTTCGTTGTCGCTGTAGTCGCGCGAAGATTAATAACAAACCGGGTGGCTGTGTTTTCGGCTGTTATGCAACGGTGCTACGGGAGCGAAACGCGGATTAAACTGAAATATTGAACGCCGGCAGAGCGGAAGCCCGATTGTCCGGACAAATTGAGGGACAGGCCGGCTCTAAAGCGATCGATATCTTCGAATAAACGGACGATTATTACGCTTTAACAACTGGCTGATATCTGGCTGCCAACTGGTACCGCTGACCGTTTCTGGGCCAACGATAAAGCCGCATTTTATGTGGAACAATGGTCTTGATCTTTCGTCTATTATTAGCCGTTTCTCTTTTAATTCTTCCAACGACTCGATTGTATACGTGTATCGTGGAATTCAGATGCGACGTGATTGCGGATGAACGATTGAGAGCAGCGTGGCAGAGCGTTAGAGTGAAGATCGTGGTTCACGGTTCGATAGTGGAAATGAATTTTCGCGTGTATAGCTGACAAGTTAAGCAGTATTCCAAATATGACGCACGAGACGTTCCAGGGACGTCAGCATAAAGTAGAGGGTTGAATCCATTAAGCAATGAAAATATCAGCTAAGGGGCTGCATCAATTTATCAAAATATATGTCCATCGAGGGAAGATCAAACATTTTACTTCCTATTAGAAATATAAAGAAGATCCAAACAGCTAAATTTAAGTGATTTCTCACGCTTTTAACTAAACGAACGTACGCCATCGCTTCGATAACAATCCTCTACAGAGAAGCACAATACAAACGTCTTCTTAACAGGCAATATCCTCTCGTTTCACGGTGTGGCCCGAGAAAACGGTTTACGAGGATTGACACAACAGTCTAATGCTCTCGAGTGTTCCAGCCGGCATTTGCCACCTCGTAGAAAGCCGGTTAGACCTTTTTTTCCTCTCCCTCTTTCTCTCTCTCTCTCGTTCTGTCTTTATGACGAAGAGTACCAGAGCTCGCTCACTTTCCCTCGCGACTGAAGCGAAATGTCAATCGCCACTCGGCCAGGAACCGTCGATTTAATAAAAGAATCGCCTTGCTCAATAGGACGGTCTCTTTGTCGTTGCGACGCGACGACAGAGTCGCGAAACCGACGATTGCAGCGAGGAAAGGTTCGACGCGGATTCGAAGGATGTTGAAACGTTGCTAGAGAAAAACGAGACGTGGGATTCGGTGGAGATTTCGTTAGACGAGTCGAGAGGGAGAACTGGATGTGAGAAACGAAACGATTGCGATGGTTGACGCAACCGTTTGTTGCGCGAGAATCCAACTTACCCCCAATCCTCCAAAATCTCGCCCTACACCCACCACTGGCCCACTCCCCCACAGTGAATACATTTCTCGAAACTGATTCTTGCATCGAATCACACGATACAGATACACGTCGCGAGGTAAAAATTCAAACTGAAAAATCCAACTAGCACCACTCGATAAAAATCTCACCCTGCACCCTTACGCCTCCCAATCTCTCCCACGATCAACATCTGTTGCTCTCCGATATTATTCCCATCGTCGGGTCCTCTATGAAACTACAATATCCCCGCGTGCAAAGAGGAAGTGCACACGCATACTACGAGCCTCTCCAGAAACCGGCCACGCGATCGAGGCTTCTAATTCGAGCCCGTGGCCCGTGGCAAAATTTCTGGAAAAGGGGCGAAGAGGCTCGACGTGCCAGGAGAGCTGCTCGTCGGGTGCACAAAAGATCCACGGCAACCCTGTCAAAGGCGGGGTTCATCGTACACAAAGTGGGTAAAGGTAGGTAACCCATTTTGGGGGGGAGGAGGAGGAGGAGGAGGAAGAGGAAGAAGGGAGGTTTGGAGCGGGTGAGGCGCGGGTCGGGCAGAGCTTTCTCGCTCTGTCCCTGTTTCCCAGGGACCCCTAACGCCGTGTTCCCTGACTCTGTCCGCTACGCTGGCCCGACGTCCGCACCAACACCACCCCAGAGGCCGAATGCTTGCGCCGTGTCGTTGAGTATTGAGCGGGGTGAATGCTCTTGCGCAATGCACGTACAGCAACCCCAACCTCGCCGACCTCGAGGCTCCTTCGTCCGGGTCTGGCCTGGCCCTGGTCGCGATTGATTAACCGAATACCGATGATGTTTCGTCCTATTACGACTATTATTCGCGGCCAGCCGAATGGCGGCACGCGGGGATGGGATGCGAGTAGTGGGGAAGGGGTAGCTCGAGCCGGAAGTTGAACTCTTCCGCGAGAGGAATCTGAAGGAGTGATAAATTGACTGCGGATGTTTATCCCATTTATATATTTCTGCGCTCGAGGAGGCGAGGAAATTTCCCGAGTAAACGGGTACTAAACTTTTCGGTAAATTGTTATTAATGGGGCTCTTTGTACGAGGGTCCTTCTCGATAAGATTATGGACAGGAAAAGGGGGTGTAATATTTTAGCTGGTACTTATGCGAGCGCCAGATTTAACTGTTAGGCTTGCAGAGAAGATTTATGCATAGCTGTTCGACGTTTATGGAAATTCTGGTTTTTATGAATGCGAGTAGGGAAATGGAACTTGCAACAGAGTTCGATTCTTGAAAATACTTAATGAACAAAAATGGCAGGCTTCTGGCGTCCATGAGACGATAAATAGCACGTTACATGTTATAATTTTGAAGAACTACCACGACCCCATTTGGCACGTGAAATATTGAAAGGAACCCTGAAGTTGCCTCATCGAAGAGCAAAGCAAGCATTCATTTCTTCCTCCTCCTTTTTCCCGTACCTTCTTTTAGGGTAAAAAGAAAAAGAGGACCCCGGTGCGGGTGCAATTAGTCTGTAACCAAGTTTTACGGCCGCTTTAATGGGCTCCCACATAGAAAGGAGCTGGCGAACGTGGATCCTCTCTTCCCATGGAAGCCATCGATCCTGCTGCTGCGCGGAGTTAACGTGTTCGTCGAAAAAACGGGGCGAACAGAATGGTCTTTTTTTTTTGTCCCCTCCTTTTTCGCCGCAGAGGCGACTTCTCGAGGTTCGTACGGACCGAGCCGCGGTTATAGGCCCGACTGGCCAATTAAAAGTTACGAGTATCGTCGGTAAATATCGGTGATCGAGGTCCGTCGCGAATTACACGTGCGCCAGCGTAGCATCCGTTTCGTGGTGGTAGCGGACGAGCCCTCGTTTGCATCCATGTGACCGATTCCCTTGCAGCTGACGCTCGTCGAGCCATTTAATGGCTCGTTATGAAGGAGGGGGAAAAAAAAATGGAGCGGCCGGTGAAAAACGGACACGGCACGTGAATCCACTTTTTTTTTTTTTGGCAAGTTCGCTAATAATAGCCAGGATGAGAGAGAATTTTTGTCGAAAATTATCCGGTTCATTTAAGCCCGGATTTAATCGTGACTTTCGACTAAACTTTGTTCGACGTTCGTTAATCCGATCCGATTGACCATAAGTATTTTATACGTGATCATGAAACTCCCACTATTTCATTAGCGGCTCTGTACGCGATCGAGCATTGTAAGAATGAATTAGTTATACTTGCAACACTCGAAACTTGATGGCATCGTAAAATGTTTTTCGCTTTAATCTCTCTTCTCAACCGAGTTCTGATATTTCATTCATTTTTTACGAGGGTATAACGCGATATTCCGCGATACGGTCAGCAATCCCACGTTTCATGCATCCGCCTATCGGCACGAAATTGAAAATCTGGACGAGGGTTAATGGGAATTCGTTCGAATCGGCCGCAAGTGAATAATTCGCGGAACTTCAAGGACCCCGGTGTACGCGCAACCATTTCAGCTGATTACCCGGCAATCAGATATATTCTTGCACAAGCCGGCCAGGATCGTGCGTTGCAAAGATCACCGTGTGCTCGATTCGTGGCGAATTGAATGTCAGTAGCTGAGCCACTCTCCGCGCCGCGTTAAAGACACTCTCGATCTCGCGAGGAATGAAAGAGACCGCGCGGTGTCCGCGGTCGAAATGAAAGAAAGCGAGGGTAGGGGGTTGAGGAGGACGGCTTCTGGGATCGATTGTGAAAATAACAGGGGAGAGAGGGACGGAAGGTGAGCCGAGAAAAGGGAAATGAGGGAAAAGGCGACGAATGACGAGCCATTTGAAAAGCAAAGCACGATAAGCCGCCGCTCTACCCCCGTGCGAGGGGTGGAACCCTTCGAATCTTCCCGTCTCGAATCACCATCGAGCGGGCAAGACAAATCCCTGGCGATTTTTGCGCAGGAAGATTGCGTAACTTTTCCACGGCGTACGCCACTTTTTTTTTCTTTTTCA
The DNA here is from genome assembly GCF_050948175.1 of Xylocopa sonorina. NCBI lineage: Eukaryota > Metazoa > Arthropoda > Insecta > Hymenoptera > Apidae > Xylocopa > Xylocopa sonorina. The sequence continues at coordinate 6,237,246 of NC_135202.1, read as the reverse complement.
TCCCTCCGCCACTTCCTTCCGATCCTCTCTCGGTCTTATTGTATCTGAATCGGGGGAAAAGAAGTTTAATATTCGCTGCAATCCATGGACGTTCTACCCCGGGTTGAATATAAAATAGAAGAGCCTGCCACGCGGGAGATACTGTTCAACATCGTGCTGGAATTGTTGTTCTTGCTCGGCCATTATTCGATATACCGTGTACTCGATATTGGATTGTTTTGAGCTTTCTTATCCGAGAATTGAACGTCCACCATAAATGTATCAAGGAAATTGGTACATATTAAGGGAACTGTCTAGAATAGAGCCATTACTCGACATTACCAACTACTTCTCAAGTAAAATTTGTCGAATTCGAAACTTATCGATAGCGATTTACAACAGGGAGTATCCTTCCTGTTGTACATACGATATTAACAAACATATTAAATCATATATAAATATACTTGAAGGATCCTCGAGCGTCGTTGATCGAACCGTCTGACCATCGATCCACGTTCTACTTAAGCGATTCCCATCGCGGCAAATATCCCATTTTGCCTTCAATTACGATCCTCTCGACAACCCCGCTCCGTCCCGCCGCAACCCTTTCAAACTGTTGAAAGCATTCGGGTAAAACGGGACGAAAAAACAGCGGATCACGGTAGTTGGAAGTCGGCGGAGATTACAAAGAACGAGCAGACGTTATCGAGCGACAATGGAAATCCAGGAAAGCGACAGTAGCCAGAAGCGACCGGCTGTCGGGTGGTATCGTGCATATAAAAACCGGCGCGGAGAGGAATGTTTGCGAAGAAGCGTGATTCATAACTGTCAGCGGTCGATATTTCGATACGGACGGCCTATCGGCGCTGATGCGATTACCGATAACGCGTACGTGGCTACACGTTGCAATCGCTGATACGAAACGGGGGATTCGTGAAACCGTGGAACAGCGCAACGATCTAGATAGAACTGTTATAGAGTCTGATATCTCTTTTTATTCGCAATGATCAGTGGGAAAAATTCGAGATTTCGTGTAAAAGAATTTCGTGTTGTATGGAATTGTTGTGATGGCAATTTTATTTGCGTTAAAATATTGAATACTAAGTAATTCGCATATAAATGAATATTAGATTATTAGCCAAAGTTGGGCTAACAAATTTTCTTTCTATTTTCAACTGATTAATCAAGTGGGTTAAATCTAGATACATAAATTCCGGAGAAAGTAGCCAATTTTAGTGCTCATATTCAGAGATGAAAAGTACACCTGCCAATTATCTATGCCCTTCTTCAGTCCCCGAGGCACTTACTCGATAAATTAAAAGCGTAGATTTACTTTCTGATTTATGGTTAGGTTCGAGCCGTAAATTCAGATTCGAACCGATTCTTTTTCCCCGTAGGAGCGAACGGAGGTGATACAGTGGATTCTGTGCATGGTCGGGACGGTCGCATTTGTCAACCCGGCTGGGCTGTAAGCGAACGCTATTCTCGAATTAGATTTAAAGAAGAGGGATCTAACGACAACCGGGTAACTCGATTGCCACGAGCAGTCGCCTGGAAAACGGAAGATCTGAATTTAAATCCTTCGCCAACGATCGATACGGTTAGCTACAACCCCTTCCGCGGTGCTTCCCGGAAGTAGGATTAGTTTTCCTGCACCCAACGTTTAATTTCATTTGTAGCTAAGGGCGAGGAGACTCGAGCAAGTTTCTCGAATCGTCTGAATCGCACGCAGTTGCCATTATCGATTGTTAACGACAGTACACGGTCTCTAATAGCATTGTATGCACACCCCTCGTTTGTGTAACTCCAAAATAGCAAATTAAGAGTTTGCGTCGCTATACAGATCACACGTGCGAAGCAATACACTGTATTTCTTCAACGCAAACGTAAAAACAAGAAACATATTGTGCAACATATATATAAAAATAAATAAATAAATATTCTCATCAAAACTTTTGAGACACGCGACCAATTTTCGATCTCTCCTTCGCAATTTCCTTGTGCGAACGGGTAGACGCGCGTTCGACGACTTCAGCAAGAAAGCAGTAACATTTTATCAAGCAACGATATCGCGAACATGGCAGAAGGCAAAGTAGCACTCACAATGCGCGCTCGCAGGCGCGCGCGGGCGCGCAGCAGACCAGCAGCCCTGACACGTGCAAACACCAGAAAATTATGTTACAGCCTCGACTAAAGTGTGCGTAACCCTATCGTACCTCTGCGTGTGAGCGTAATTACGTGCGTGTGCCGCGCGGGTCACACAGAAAACCGCATCAGCTCGCTGGGATGCACGTAACATGTGTGTCAATGCGACTGACGAACCGCCGCGGTTGCGTTATTCGCGATTATTTTCTGTAACGCCGTCGCCTTCGCCGGTTTTTCTCTCCCGTTTTCTCACCGTAACGGGAAGTCGCGTGGGTTTCTTTTTTTTTTTTTTTCGAAGCGGATTCGACGTCGCTTTAGCTTTCGAGAATTCGACCGGGAGAGCCGAGGCTGAGCTCTGAGACCGACATTAACGATTGACGAGACCTCTGCAACCTTGTCTCGTTCGGAAGTTACAGGATGATGTAAAAATATTGTTCGAGCGCCTCGTTCGTGGAGGAGGACAAAGTGGCGGACGGTACCATTTCTTTTTTCTTCAACGAATTTAAGAGAGAGTGGTTGCTTTTGAATAGAAAGCATGGTTAACGTGCGTAAACAAAACTGAAACATTTAAAAATTGTAGGGGTGATGTTGAACTACTACTTTGGTTCTACAAACGTGTACAAATATGCAATAAATAGAGTGAGAAGTAGAAAGTAAGAAAATAATGCGGGTAGAAATGAATAACGATACAAACAGATCGTTAAGACGGGAATTAGCTTAAGAATTAAGTAACGTTATGTTAGACTGAATTGGACCAAGTAGAATAAGCGGTCTGTACGTTAGGTTGGAGTAAGTAGAGTAAGTAGAATAAGTGGATCGATATCTACGATTGTAAAACCAGAAAACCGGAAGCCATCCTAAATGAAAAAAGAAAGAGAGCCAGTAACAACAAATAAATAAATCATTATTCTGGAACCGTTGATAGCTCAGAAATAAAATGGTAACCGATTACCGCGACAGAGCCATTTAAAATGGTCCGTTTCGCAATTCGAACTTGTCTTTTCGATTTGACGAGTGCCCAGTGAAACTGTTTGACGATCAAACATCCTCTCTTTCTCCCAGCGCCCACCACGTCGCCTTTACCCACCGCTTTGGCGACACCAGCGTATTATGAAACGTCCTGTACACGCCACTTTCACTATCGCGGCCAAGTTTCATAACTGTTATTATCGAGGTCATACGTAGGTTGGAGAGAAGTCGGCGGCGAGGTAGGGAAAAGGGTTCGCCATCTCTGCCAGTCGATTATCGACGCCGATTTCCATCGATTTCCGCGAGGCATCGATCGATTTTCTCGCGGAAACGGTTTCGAATCCATCCTGAACCGTTTACCATCGCGAGATCGTGAAAGGATTCTATTGTGCCTTTGAAATTGGCCACCCAACGTTCCACGAATTGCGATACGTTATTTAAACATTTGCGGTACAATCCAGGACGACGAGTCTGAACATATTCGCGTACAGTGGATGTAAAAGGATTACAGATTCATGTATCTCGATAGAAATATGGGATTCCTACTTTAGCTCGTTCTTTTCATATTTAATTATGCATATTGTCGAAGTGAAGAAAAATCGAGCGAACCTCCAGTCTGGAGCGCGGCGAAAGGGTTAACAAGGCTTATTATCGCGCGGCACGGATCAGCCAGGGAAAGTTAATCACACAGATGCTATTTAATTCCGTGCCCGGCGACGAAGGCAGCCCGCTTCGAAAGTATCATCAGCTACCCGAGCGTCGAAACAATATTCCTGTTGACTCTCTGGTTCCAAGCAAACCAGAAGTTTGCTCTCTTTCTCTGCCCTCCCCTATCCGGTTGATGTCAACCGAACCGTGATGGGGAACCGTGGCCCGTTTCGAATTAACGTTCCTCGCTCCGGCTGAAGAAGCCGTTTCTTGTTCGCGAAAACACAGGCGAAAGGAGCTGGAAAGCCATTGCGAGCGAAGGAGAGAAACCGGGAGGAAGAGAGGGGGAGAGAAAGAGAGGGATGGTGGTGGAAACGGGTGTGTATGCCACGCACAAAACGACAATTTCTCGGAGCCATGAAAGAGAACGGGGTTGCACAAAGAGGAGGTTGCAGAGAGACGGGCCAACGGAGTAGAGCGTACTCCGTACGTGTAAAGGGTGGCGAGGGGTGGAGAGCAGGATGAACAGAATCACCGAATACCGAGCTACGCGGGCTTTTTCGAGGGTAGTTCCCTATCCAAGCAAGTCGTACGTGTGCGTTCGTGTGCGAACCACCGCACAGAGGGAGAAATCCGTAGGAATCGCTTGGGCAAAGACGACGAGGCCTGACGAAGTTGCGCGTTCACCCTCGAGTACCCAGTCATCTACCGTCTCGGGGATATTTAATATGCCGCGGCGGGGTTTGAGTTTCCATCGAACAACCGGGAACCGGATAAATGCGCGAACCAACCGGGTAGAAGCTGGTTAAAGTTTTCTACCGCTCTATCGATTCGACCGGTTTCATCAGGAACCCGAACGGCGTGGATTAAGCCACCGCTTGAATAACAGAGGGGTGGTCCTACGTAGTGGAGAGCCTGGTTTTTCGACAAACGAGCTTCCACGCCTGTGTTCCAGGATATTTGTGCAATCGTAAATGGATCGCGTGAGGTGGGCATGATCTGGAGGGAGGGCATGTTCGATTCGTGCAGGAAGGTGGGATTTGTGAACGAGTTACCGTTTTGGAGGAAGGGGTTGGTCTCGCGTTGCATGTTTCGGGGTGTCGTGTGAACCGCGGGCAATTCACGTCTCGTTTCGTGTTGGGTCGATGGGGCAGTATGATTGTGCATTAAGCAAATCGTATGTTTAAGTGAGAATAAAGCGCGGCACAGTGCTTTATAATTAAACTAATGTAATATAGTAGCCGGAGAATTATCTTTTATTCGATCTGTTAAGAGTGGCTCGCAAACGATTGTGATCCTATCGTTCTTTGAAAATAGTGGTCATCTAGATACTCTTGCTAGTTAAAGAAGCTATCAATAGCGGGAAATTAACAGTAATCGTTAAGTCACTTCTAAATAAGAGCGATGACAATTTAAACCTTTTATTACACTTCGTCGAATTGTAAAATAACCGCAGAAGTAGCAATAATTCAAATAAAGCGTATGAAGTGACTAACGGGAAACTTTATTTTCCCGAGCATTTTCCTGCCTCTCTCCTTCTCACTCTCTCTGCCTGTTTCTCTTTTATTTTTAACCACCGTTTCCATTATTGCGTTGCATTTGTTTCGCGATTTCGTTATACCGCCACACCGCATTACGTATCATGCAAACTCTTTTATCTCGTTACATGGGGAAATAAACAAACGGAAACGGCAAGCGGTGCACCGAAATAGAAAATAAAACAAGTGAAATTGTACTCGGTTGTTTTCGGTTTCGTTAAACGTTGCTTTTAACGTGGAAGCGCGAGGAATTTTTGCAACTCCTAGAAACCATTTTTTTAATTAATTAATTGCAAAGGATTAATAGCTACTTACAGTGATTGATATATTATTTACTATGTGAACATCCATATTAAATGATGCAAAAATTTAGTTCTTCTTTCCATTTATCAACCAAGAAACGATATACATGTCTAACAGTAAGCACAAAGGTAACGCAAAAGAGATAATTTCTGCTCGAACGATAAAGAGAGCACGGGCGTACGCGCATAACACGAGGACGCATATGGAAGGAATCATAGTCGAGATAAAAGAGTTCCATGAGTCATACACGTAGAATCTTGACTTGATGATCGTAAGTGATCCTTGACGCTTAACGGCTCCACGACCTCGATTTTGGTAAAACAAGCGGAAATTGGTTAAGCGTCCGCGCGCACCACTTTGCGTCGCTGCACGCATCAACGAATCTACGACAATAATACTCAATGCGATTCCAAATTGCCATTTCGCGAAAGCATTCTCTCCGGTTAATTCGCGTTCCAGCGAAATATCGTCGATAATATCGCAGAAATGATCGAGCGCTGTTTTATCGACCGAATCTAAAGCACGTGCGCCAAAAAACAATCGTTTCAATTCTTCGAAAAGATGACGAGTTATGATTAACTGATTTGGAACAAATAAATTTGTACATTACGGTATTTGCTATTCGAGTGCGTTATATTGTATCATGTAAATCTTATTCAACGTCCACGGTATACGAAATATGTTGGTACGAAAGTAAAAGGTAATGGCTATCGAAGAAACGGACAGACAACTCGGTGAAATTCGTTTGTCTTGGGAAAAGTGAAATTCCACATGACAGTCGTTACGTGATGTTAGCCATGGAAAATGGACAAAGCCGAAAAAGACTGAAATACGTTTCCCTGTATTGGAAAGCATGGTCATATGTATCAATTGTAATATTAAATGTTTTAAGGTTTCATAAGTCTGGCTCGCATTTAGCGATACACAATGGAAGCAAATGGTTAAATCAAATATTCGAGATAGACAAATATTGGGTTATGTAGCGATTATATCATTTAAATTTGTAATTTACGAAACTATCAAGTTATTGTTATTCAACATAATAATATAGCGATGTAAAATGATATTTCCTAGACATAATATCGTGTAATTTAGATAGCTATGTGTCACCCTGATGATAGTTAATTTATCTTGCTAAAAGGATCTATTAACCTCACAATGTTTAATATGATACGTAACATTTTAATCAGAGATTTGTATCTCAATAACGAAAATGAATAATCATGTAATTGCCCCATATATGTATACACATGTAAGAATTATGTTTTTGTACTAAATATGATGCAATGCAATTAAATTATATTCGAGTTCGATCCATCTACGAATAATTTATTGAATGTTATTCTGTACTTACGTTATATACAGCGTTTTGGCACATCTGAAAATTGCAAATGATGAAATTTCTGTTTTCGTACACTTCTACCACTTGAAGTACAACATATCACGGAATACTAACACTCTTCTTCCAATATAAACGAAGAAAAAAAAAAAATTAACAGAAGATGATTTTAAAAAAGATATTTCGAAACACGATTACAAAAAATCATTAGGAAACATAGAAAACTTAGAACGTCACCTGGCGGTAGAAATGACGAAATTTAAAAACATTGATAGTCATGTCGATGAATAGTCATGTCGATAAAGACATTTTCTGTACGTTTCTCACTGTATTAAAACGATTTGTGCATCTAATATCTTTTTAAATAGTATAAATTGGACAAATCTTTATAATAATAATTCAAATGATAAATCAAAGTAAAAATATTTGTGAGACATCTTCCATATTCTTAAAGGAATCAAAATGCAGTATAAATATTATTAAATATATAAATGCTTATATATAAAGTATCAACACATATGAATAAATATGTGTTAATGAAAAAGGAATAATTATTATAAAGAAAAATTATTAAATATTGTTTTGTGAGAACACGACCATATTTTAATCTTTCGCGTTCTTTGTTCATCTAACATTCAATTAATAGTGCGTTATATGACAACTTAATCAGTATTATTTTGTTGTTGTTTAATATAACAACTATTCTTTGTGTGGCATTGATAATCATACGTATCATTTCAGAAAATATCTTTCAAATTTCTACATTACATACAGTAGATAAGATAATACATGAAACAAAACTGTGAATCAGCTTTATCATCTTTTGTTTGAATACTTCAGTAAACTTAAAATTGCATTTATTTTAAGAATCGTTAATTTTATACGTAGATACTGACATTACATTAGTATCATTACAATTTACATCAAACATTAATCAAACTAAATAGTAGCACTTTAGTTACAAACATTAAATACAATCGATTAAAAAATATATAAGATTATATCATATGATATATCAGTGCCAATACGAAGATATCATATCATGTAATTAAACATATATTAAATAACTCACCGAAACATGAGTGTGAATGTAACTACCACAGTACCGCAGCAAACGTGCTCATTGGTTACCTATAACAAAAAAAAGTTATTGTTCCCATAAGATATAAAGGATGACAATCATCTTACATTAAATAAATCTTAAAATATACATTTGTTCAAACATTCAAATAATCAAACAACCTTAACAGATAATATATACCAATAGTATGTGTTGAAGCGTGACAAAGAAAAGGAAAAAAAGACTATTGTTCCATTATTTTCGAATTTTTAAAAGCAAACAATGTTACGAATACATGTATATTATAAAATAGAAATTCAAGTATTAGGAAATAGATTTGTTTCCTTTTACAGATATAGGCGTACACTGTTATTTTTAACAAAGCAGCAACACAGGAAGCAGAAAATTTTATTGTACCTTAAATGACAAAACAAAAGAAAAAAATGTATTGTAATTCGCAGCTGCCAAGTCACCATGGATCTGAAGGTTACATATAATGTGTAAAATTGATTGACAAATGTAATATTTATTTAGTTGAACTGTCACAGGTATATACGTGGAAAGTTTGATTCTAGTCAACAAGAGCGACTACTCGGTCATTGTATACTTGCCAAAGTCAAGGTCGTCCAACTTGCCATTGTAAGGTCAAGTCGTCATGTTTACAATGTCAAATCGGAACTGTAATTCACGCGTTGTTGCACACACGCACATGCCCACGCACTAACATTTCCAACAAAACTTACGACATTGTTCGTAGCTAAAAAAAGGCAAAGCATCCCAGCGTGACTGAATAACCTCGTTAAAAAAAATTCTACGGCAGAATGTTAGGTTAGATCAGGGCCGAGCTGAATAACACGCCGGCGAGTGCACACTGTGACGTAGAATATAATTGTACTTTCGATACTTCCGCGATACTTTACGCAATATTGACGACTTTCTCAGACTTTATTCGTTACTACATCGCGAAAAATAGCAATTGCTAACAATGTAATTACCTATCAAATCTTGGTGTACATGCACTAAAAATGAGCCATCGCTCATTTAACCTTTCGCTAGAGCGTAATTCCGCCTACGGCCTAATATATCTGACATCTTATTACTGTAACCACATTCTATTCACTACCCGGCAATCGTATCATAATCTCACGCAAAAAATAATGCACGATATATTACTACTAGCGTTTCGCGTCCAAATGGTACCAACACTGCGCGAATACTGCCAACGCAATGGCGCGAACGCGTCTGAACTACGTGTTCAATTTTTACGATCGTATATTCTACTCGCTGTTATTACATTTTAGTAGATGAATATGTTTAGCGCATAATACACGAGACAAATATACATTTATATTTCACATATCTCACATTATTTAAACAAAGAATAAAGAATAAGAGAACGATAAAACATTGTAATTAAAAGACTTAAAACATTTGAAGGACTTCTTCTGGAGGATATAATTTAGTAATTATTATATCTTTATTAGGCGTTTTATTAATTTTAATGTTTTTTTTTTGGTAGAAAAATATAATTTTTTAAATAAATTTAATATATAAAATGCTTATGAAAAATAGAAATAATTTTATACTTTACCGTATTTTATATGCTACTGGTAGACAACACGATCAGGTATCGTGTTCTTCCAAAAACTTTTTCAATAGTCCATTACTTAGCGGAATGATAAGATGCTCAGCGCTGTCAATATTGCGCTTTATTTTTACTAATTTGTGATCTATAAATTCAGTCAGTTGCGCTCTCAACGCTAAATCAGAGCTAACAAGAAATCCTTCGCGGGCAGATCGATAAAGATCTTTAAATGCCATCCCTATAAATTATTAAATTTCAAATTACAAATATATTCCAAATGCAATTTTTTTTATTTTATAAATTCGTAATTACCAGTAAAATTAATGTTGCTATTATTGTCCAACTGATACTTAGCAAGCAGTATATAGATGGATTTAGCATTTGAAGTAAGGGAAAGGAAAACATTATAAAGAGATGACAAAGCAAGAGATCCACTTTGTTGTACCATAAGCGAACTCTCATAAGATGTTTCTTCTTGATAAGACAGATATGTTGTTGCATCCCACCAGAAGAAATTAAATTTTGAACGTTTTGTGTGATCCCATACTATAAACATGTAGGTACATAAAAATATATTACTAGAAATACAACTAACTGATATTAAAGAAATGTAATATCATAAGCGATCATACGTAATGGAGCATTGATGTGATCAATGGATGCTAAAACGCAAAGGTTTGGTATACTGGCAAGAGAAGACAATAAATCTTGAGCTTTACTTGTACGTAACATTATACCATCTATGTTATGTATTAATAAATAAAGTCTGTTTTTTGGATTCTTTTTAAAGACTTTCTCAATGAGATCTAAACATTCACTTGTACTGCTAGGGCAATTTAACTCTAACAAATCAACAATTATCCCATCGAGTATCTACAATATAATATTCTTAACTGTTATAGCATTTAGATATTTACAATGTAATTGTACTTGTGCGACTTACATCTTTTATAGTCAAACTGGGGAAAAATCCATTTATAACTAATGATGGATGATAAGAAATATTTTTATGAAAATCATTGATTAAACATCTTTTCGATCCTACACCATAAAGCAATACAGTGTAACCTTGCCTAAAATACATTAAAGTAATATTACCTCATTTATTCGAGTATCTACAAGTTTTTGAATACTTTATTTCTTATTGATACTTACTCCATAATAAAGTACCACATAGGAAATAATGTAACATAACTGTTAGTTAACGAATACATATGTCTTTTATGTTGTGATGACATATAACTTTGATTTGCTAATAACTGCTCTAATTTTTCTTTTGTCAAACGAGAATTACGTAAGTGTTCTAATGTTCGATCAGATGTAACTACTTTCTCTGATTGTGTTACAAAATATGCATCAGTTTGCATATGCTTTAAAAATACATGATAAACATTACTAAATAACCAAACTGAATTATAGCTATCTTTTACCATTCTCTACTTACAAAGTCTTTATGAATAACTGCAGGTTTATTTCTTGTGCTCCTTTTTGGTGTACTCAACAAGTTTGATTGCAATATTAATTTTTGTTTCTGGCTCTTTGTTTTACTTTCATCGTTGCTAGACTCTTCAGTCTCACTTTCAGTTGTCTCATTCTCGCTTTCTTCAGATGGTACAAAATCACTAGGTTCTGATATACTTTCACTTTCACTGGAAGTTAATCCAGATTCGTGTTTCCTTCGAATAACATGACCTGAATATTTAAAAATTAAAGTTACTCATAGTATATTTCTATTAATATCTTTAAAAGAACAACACAATATTTGATACACTCTCTACTTGTTATATATTTTCAACATATCATACCTTTTAAGGGTCTAGAATCTTTCTTAACTGTTTTAACTTCTTCTTTGCGATCTGTATCTATCTTCTCAAGAACAACTTTTACCTCCGATAGCCTTTTTTCTGTTATACTACCAGGCGTGCGACATAATTGTGCCTTCAGTGTCATAGATTTTCTTTTAATAGGTGTGTTTAGTTTGTAGAAAGCCTCGCCACTAACATCATTATTCGAGAATAATTCTGTACCAAAAATACATGTATCAATTGCCGAAAAATGAAACATCCAATGAAATGCAAGACATGTTAAAAGAATTACCAACTGGTTTTTGAACATTCTCTTCTATGTTTTTAAGTTCTTCTTTCATTAATTTCATTGATTCTGCATCGAGATCTTCGTCTGAAGTGGACGACGTACGTTCTTCGTGTTTCCTTTCTACAATACAAAGAACATTGTAAGAACACGTTCTGTGAAATATGTTTCCTCATTTAACAATTTCCATTACAAAACATTAAGTTATTTACTTCTTGTATATAGTACCTTTTACGCGGGCTTTTATACGACAAGATCGTCGTAAATTTTCGGTAGACATTTCAAGGGTTTTTCAATTATTTTACATACAAATGCATTAAACGTGAACAATAATTTGTGATAAACTACACTGATGTCAAAAGTCAAACACTTTTAATTGAAATTAATCAACGACACTAACAATCTCAGAATAAACACCTTCTTTGCGTACACCAAAATGTTACATCTGTTACGCCATCGCACAGTCTATTATATTTTAATTAAGTAACAAGTATCGTATCAGAATAGGAATACAATTTGCTAATTATCCTACTAAACTTGATTACTCAATGAAATATATATTATATAATTTGTTGAACAAATATTATAAAATTTTATATTAATAAATTGACAGAAAATGTGATACTTGTAAACTGTACTTCATTTTTGTGTCATTATTACAATTTGAAACTTTCACGCTTCGTTTTCATTGATTACATTAGTTAATTAAAACCGTTTTAGCGATGTCAATCTATTTTATTGAAAATACTTTCTCAAGTTTCTTCTGCGTATTTCAAATGGAATGCAGATTATTTCTTTTCTTGTCATAAACTGTATCTTGACTGCTTGAAGCGACTTGATTAATGAGAAGAGGGCTTTAACAGTGGTTTGGAACTATACTATCGCAAAAGTTTGAAATAATATATACATGGAATATATTGTAAAACATGTGATACAGTTGGTTCCAACCTATGAATTAATCAGTTTTGTTTTTATACATATCGTGCCTGTTATTATTGTTCCATAATACTGAATAGAGTGTTGGAAAATGTACACATGTAGGCTTAACATGTACATATACTTGATAGTCTGACTATTTTAAGTATAATCCATTTAATTCATGTATAGATAGCTCACCAAACGTCTTGCAATAATCTTGTTATAATATGGTAATATAACAACCATGGGACATTGTATTTTGTACACGATTATTAATATTTAGATGAAATTCATTTAGAGAACTTAAAAGATATAAATTTTATTTTATGAACGAGTAGTAAATAAGAGAAGATATTGCTCCGCAGACTTGTCAAATATGTCTGAATTAGATGGCGAAGATACTTTAACCAATCTGAACACTCAGTTAAATAAATCTATGGTTCTGATGGATACTACAGAGCCTGAAATGTCACAGCCAAAAAGTAATAAATCTATAAAGATCAATACAAAATTTCAACCGCCCAGTCCTGCTAATGCGTCTCCCGTCTCTAGAAAAAGCATTTTGAAAAAAACTGAGAGAAGAAGTTCGATCAAGATAGAGCAAAATGCTGAGAGTAACGAAGAAGCATCAAACGAAACAAATAATAGAGTATCAATGAGTGCACAATATGCTGCGAGACCGCGTAATGTAAATAAGATTTGATTCTTACACGAATTGCTATTAACTTTGAAATTATGTTATTTGATTAATTTCATTCTAGATCAATGACTTAGTAAGAGAAGATGACTTAATTGTAGAAAGCACAGATTCTTCTTTTAGCTTAGATGATTTGTCTGATAATGAAGACGTATGGATCATGGACATTCCTCTAACAGTGAGTGAAATTTATTTAAATACTTTGGATGCAAATAATATAACTAATCGGATGTTAATATTGTGACTATTGTGTGTAACTTCTAGATAGATCCGAAGGAACTTGAAGGTCAAACGTTAGTGTTTGGAGAGAAATCAAAATTTAAAGTTAAAGATGGAAGATACTGCGCACTGAATCACGAAGTTAAATGTAATATCAGTTGCGTACTTAACACTGGCAAAGTAAAATCAAAATACAAAACTGGTAATATATTTTCTCTTTTAGAATTGTAAAATATAACATTACGGATAAGAATTAATGATGTAAAATTCTTCTAATATTCATAATTTATATTTCTAATATATTTTGCATCTCTCTTTATGCACAGTCAATATAAAACCAAAAGGTACAATTACCGTTAGACGAAAACTGTCGAATATTTTGAAAACAACACCGATGCAAATAGAAGACTGTAGTGTACCATTCCCAAAAAATTTAAGAATACGCCATCCATTGTTTGGTGTAAGTCACGAAGGTAACGTTCGAAAAATGCAATAAAGTAACCGAACAAAAACTTAATAAGGAAATACAACATTGTATATCGTGAAAATCATATGGCATTGGTAAGCTGTACGCCTACATTAATTTATATAACAAGTTTCGCTGACATAGTTTTTTTACGAAGAACTAAATCGATGAATTGAGTAAATACAGATAAAGTACAATTTTATTCTAATTAGACGAATGTGAAGGACAGTGTAAGATTAGGCTCTGTGTAAAATAAAAAGCGAATAGCTGAAATTTAGGTTATCATGAAAAATTGACGGACTATTATTACATCCCATATCAACAACACGTGTAAGTTCAACGAATTTATATATCTTAGCTGATTTGAATAATTTCGAAGCCAAAGAATCTGTCCAATGAGAACGTACCCTATTTTATCGAGCGCTAGGAGTATTCGTTCTCAACTATTGGCATCGACTCCATATTGGTTACCGATTATTTCCGTGTGCGCGGTAAATACGAAGCGGAAGAAACCAAGAACAGAAATGTTGATGGTATACTTCCAATATCGTGTGAAACAGTTGCTAAATATTTATTTTATGTATCACGCGAACATCAGAGTATCGCGGTGAATAAGAAGGAACTTGGAGTGAAAAAGGACGGCGTGTAGGATAACGTTGATCGAAATTTTGGTTGACATGCGCTTTCAGAATCCTTCGCCTCTGCGCCTTTCTTTAAATACCAGTATGTAACGTCCGTTTCTGCGCAGTCGCGGTGCGCATGCGACCAGATCTAGAAGACTGTACAAAAATTTCCCAGTACAGAAAAGAGATTTGTTAGTGGAAAAGTTGTAACGTAAGTAAACAAGAGCCGAGGAATTTGGATTGACGAATGCGTGTATATAACTTTAAAGTCGACGAGAACAGTGGCACGCGGTTTTCGATTACCGAGGACCGTCGAACAGTTACTCTATCGTACGAAGTTAAGGTTAAACGAGCCAGGTATACCCTGTAACCAGTCCAGGGTATTTAGCAACCCCTTCGACGGCAGATCATTCAATCCTTTGTGACGTTCGCCGCGAACCATTCTATGTTAATCGCGATACCGCAATTTTATTTTTCATTTATTTAACATACGAGGAAACTTGTGCATTACTTGGGGACTGTACTTGTTTGCGTTCAGGCTAGGAATACGGTTCTTTTTTTTTTCTCAAAAAGTAGCCACTACAAAGTCAGATAATCGGTGAGAGTCTTTTTCTTTCACGCGCAAAATCAAGACAACGTCCATTGGCTAAAAAGGGATAAAACGAATGATGGCATCGTTGCTCTATCTGTCTTCCTTTTTGTGTCTCTATTTATCGCTTTCTCTCTCTCTCTCTCTCTTTCCCTCTCTTCGTGTCTCGCTCGCACTCTCCCACTCTCTCTCTCTCTTCTCTTCCCCCCCTCTTTCCCTTCGCCACTCCTTTCGTTACTTCCATTTCTCATTCTCTCGCTCGCCACTAGCCTTTTTCCCCCCTTCAAAATCGTATCGCGAAACGTGTCGAGACCATCGTCCTTGCATACGCGGATAGTTTTATTCGAAGCTCCGGGGGATTTACGTGTCATGCCCCACCACGGTGACTTTTCACGGATTTTCACGTAGGTCTCCGCTATGGCGTAGTACCTCTCACTCGCTCTATGACGTTTCGTTCGCTTCTCTCGACGCCACCAACAGCTGTTTCGTCCGATCGTCGCCCTCTCGTATAGTTCGTGTCTCGCCGTTAGAGCGAGAAAGAGAGAAAGTGAGTGGGAGAGTTAACAAGACGGTGGGCCCTACCGCAAGTTTTTCGTCGTCGTTCACGAACCTCGCGTACAAAACTTGTCATCCTGACCGTTCACCGTAGGGCGTACACGGCAATTACTCAAATACCCCGAAAAATCGAAAGCGTCCTTTGTCCGCGTTTATCGGTTCGTCTGACAGCACCTGTCAAACGGGCCTTCCTTTCCAACTGTTCCTCAAATCTGTCAGCCAAACAGTCCCTCGCGCGCACGCACACACACACACCACGTATTTTATCAGTTCTATTTTGCCGCGGGCCCGAATATTCCGTTCCCGATTTTTCTTCTGCTACGCGGATCGAATTCGAAAATAACTTCCTCTACGCATCAACGGTGAAATATTTAAATTGTCTCGCCGTCGTGGTCTTTCTCTCTCTCGCGGCCGCGGATCGACGTGGAATTGCACGAAAACGGCTGCTACCTCTCGGTGACACGTCTGACTCATAACATTCTTGCTGTACAACGTTTTAACGTCCCATTATTTGTTCCAGATTGTGCAAGAATATTAGCGTGTAAGAAGTTACAAGTACAGTCAATTACATAGCATCAAGACATTGCGGAGACTTTGCAAGTACGTATAACGAATTTGCATTAAGAATGAACGTTAATGGTGTCGCTTTTCTGTTAAAACGCACCTCCCATACGTTTCCAGTGTTATTGTGTACATTTTGTTGTTAAATCGATCGCCGAGATCAAACAGTTTCGATGATAAGTTACTGCGGTATTTTGCCTGTGTTTACAATCGGCGTCGTTGTGAACATTTTATGTGAAACGTATTCTGTTTGTGTACAGGACGGACGGATAGGAAAATCTTGGTAACTTACTGTATCGTGTAATATAAAAAGCTAGAAACAAAAATGTCAGTATTGAATCAAAGTGGAGAAGACGCAGTGGAATGTCCCTTGTGTATGGAACCGTTGGAAGTGGACGATTTGAATTTCTTTCCATGCACTTGTGGATATCAAATATGCCGTTTTTGCTGGCACAGAATTCGTACGGATGAAAATGGTTTATGCCCTGCCTGTCGGAAGGCCTATTCTGAGAATCCTGCCGATTTTAAACCTCTTAGTATGGAAGAAATTGCAAGGTATGTAACATATAAATTGACATTAATGATGCGTGTATATATATTTGTCTGCTATGTATTGTTCTTCTATCAGATTAAAAGCGGAAAAAAGATTAAAAGATCAGCAACGTAAGCAAAGGGTTACAGAGAACCGTAAACATCTAGCGAATGTGAGAGTAGTACAAAAGAATCTAGTATTTGTAGTAGGATTACCATTGAGACTTGCAGATGCTGACGTAAGTAGATGTAAAAAGTGACATAAATTATATATATACGTTTACGTTAAGAGACGGATGTACTTTTAAAAAAGTATATTTTTTATAAATAGTGAGATATTTGTGTATCCTAAGATGCGTTTGGATCAACGTATACTTTATGAACAATAAAATTTCAGATACTAAAGCGGCATGAATATTTTGGAAAATTTGGCAAAATTCACAAAGTTGTAATAAATCAGAGCACTTCCTATGCGGGGTCTCAAGGTCCTAGTGCTTCAGCTTACGTTACTTATCAAGTAAGTTGCCCAATCTACCTGTTTTAGTAGAAATACGTTTAAACATATTGTTAATTATATCTAAAAATCTAATAACGTTAGCGTCAAGAGGATGCACTACGTGCTATAGAGGCTGTGAATAATGTTGTTATGGATGGTCGGACAATTAAAACATCGTTAGGAACAACAAAGTATTGTTCACATTTTATGCGTAATCAGCCTTGCCCAAAACCGGACTGTATGTATTTGCATGATCTTGGGGACCAGGAGGCATCGTTTACGAAGGAAGAGATGCATCAGGGCAAACATCAGGAATACGAACGTAAACTTGTGCAATCGTTACATGCGTCACACGCATCTGCACAACGGTAATTTATTTTGTATGCAAAAATAACAGTTATTTAATTATATATGTATACTTAAAGTAAAAGAAACTACTATTTATAGAAATAATTATTATTATATACAGAAAACCTACACCGTCACCAGCAGTAACAGGCAGTATTGTTAGAGAGAATGGAACTTCAAATTCTCAAGCCAAAGAAGCTTGGCCATCGTTACAAACCGGGCAAACAAATAGTAAATGTTTCTTTAAGATAACGTGCACGTCCAAAAATGTAAATATATTCGGTCCGCTAATTACACTGTTTACGTTTTATAGGTTCACAAACAAATTGTAAAGAATTATCACCGCCATCGCAAACATCGCAACAGAACAACATAACAAACGGTAGTGGTACGACAAATCAACCGAGTCATGTGTCGTCTGGTTCTACACAACAACAGAACAACAATAATAAAGGTGAAAATATGAATATACGGAGGGGAAAGAGTAATAGTGAAAGTAAAGCACAGGCTGCGCGGAACAAACACAAAAATTGTCAAAACAAGGAGAAACACAGTACACGGACAACGTCTCGATCAGAATCTAGCTCTATCGGTACACAAAATAATGTACAGTCACAAATTAACGGACAGCAAAAAGATATTAGAAATTTCACCTCTGAATCGAATAGTGATGTATTGCAAAAATTGGGTAATAAGTGTAAATCGGAGTCACAACAGCAGCAGCAGCAACAACAACAACAACAACAGCAACAACCACAGCAGCCACCGTCTCAGCAGCAATCGCAACAGCAACAAAATAATAAAGGATCCAAATTAGTTCATCAACAACAACAGCAGCAACAATCTCAAGAACTTAAAATAAATGGAGTGGTGCAAAACGGGGAGCGTCGGCATTCGGATAGTGAGACAGATCAACAACGCGAAGGTAGCACACCAGCTAGCACAATTTCGAGTACAGAAGATTCGAATGTCAATCACCAAGTGGAACATTTAGCAGAATCAAGCGAGGAGAACAATGGTGCTGCTATTTTAGGTGAGTTCCTTATATTAGTGATCATTTCTATATGTATTGATTTTCTGCTTCTAAAATAAATATATAAAACTGAAAAAAAATATATATATATATACATATATATAACATTAAACAGAAGCATATGTATGAAAAAAAAAGAGAACAAAGTGAGAACAAATTTCTATTATAATATAGCTACTATTACAAAATATATATTAGAGTTTATGAATAAATTTTACGAAACATTTATAGAATTACGCGAACTGTTGCAAATACTTTATCATTTAAGTTTCAATACTTGGAGTATAAATATCCAGTTATTTGTTTTTATAATAATTTTCAATAATATTAGGAGATATAATGTGTTCTTTTTCAGTTATATTTAACGTTGTACAAATTTTCAACATATTTATTTTTTAAAAACACTTTTGTAGTTTAATAAAGTTTCATAGATATATATTTTCAAAAGAAATAGGAAAAAAAGTTTATATTATTTACTTATGGCAAGTTCATAAGAGGCTACATACATATTAGTTAGAATGTTTAGATCATTTAAATTAATACTATCATATGTCATGCAGAATATTTGTAATAAATCACAAATCATTCTAAATCTGTGCCTACTCTATCTTATAACGCTGTATGTTATACATCAAGCACACGAAACAATAACATTCAAAGTAATGTATAGTATATTGATGACATGCAAGTGTCTTATATGGCTATGTCTCATAACTGTAGAATAGCATTTAAATAGTTATAGATATATGCCAAAATAAAGAGAATTCTTTGAAAAAAAATAGTGACCGTTTTTGTGTTTTTGTACACACTTGACTTTATCCTTCTTGCAAGTTACATCATTTGGGCACATATATACATATCAAGTGTCTGGAAAATCGATATGTATAAAAACTTTTTACAGTATCTATCTTACGTGTATATTTATATATTTATGATTACATATGTATATAAAGAGAATTAACTTAATTGTTTTTTGATTATTCAATTGTGGCATGGTAAGCAAATTTTCCAGACATGTATTTACATATTCTTGAGATTCATTAGTGGTGGCAGAGAGGAATAGTGTTTACAAGCTGTTTATTCTGGCATTTGTACACTACCAAAACGAGCTTGATCGCGTTTCGTAGTGTAGAGATTTGTGCGTGTCATCTTTAGGTTCCTCTCCGGCTAGCACAAATTCATCACAAGGTGCCAATCAACAGCCACCACCAGGACTACATAATGGGTCTCAAATGCAACTCAATCACCGATCGATCTTTCAGACGGACAATAATAGTTTCTTCAGTTCAAATACTTTCCAGAAAATCTCTACCACCACCTCAGTGCCACCTACTTCTTTAACAGGCATGTACATACAATTTCTTTTTAGTGTTGTGATTTTCACGCATTGATTTTTCAATTAACAATCATCAGCAATATCATCACGTAAAGAATGATAAGAAAAACTTGACTAAATTTTTTCATTTATCTCACCCTCGTTTGTCTTATGCTATGAACCAAAACTTTGGAATCATTGTACGTTTCAATTTGTCAATCAAAAATACACTACAACTAGAAAACATGCTATTAATATTTGTAGCGTTAACTTTAAATTGAGAATGATTCTGTACGAACGTAACTGGGTAAATGATTCCAAACTTTGGGAAGATAGTATCTATTTTTTGTAAAATCGAATATAGAAGGGAACGTTACAATTAATTTTTTGTTGGATATGCAGCAAATCCAAACCTGAATTGGACGAGCACAGGCTTAGCTTCTATACCCGACTCGTTGCCAATGGTTCGGTCCAGCGAAGATTGGCAAGCGGCTTTTGGTTTTCAACCTGAAACCTCACGAACAAATCATGTTGTACAAAAATCCAGTCCTTCTAGTTCACCAGGAGTAGCATTCAATTCTGATGGTTTTGTAGATGAGGAAGTTTACACTAATCTGCAATACTCAACACTGTCAGAGCCTTCTACTACTTTTACGTCAAGCTTGCTTGTTAATTCCCCTGCGTCTAAATTCATGGCTGACTTTCAACAAAATTCTTTGCAACAAAGGCTTGCTCTGCAGGTAAGCAATTTCTTTGTCTAACACGTTCAAAAACAATCTGACATTTGACTACAAAGTAATGCACTTAACATAATATTGACGAGACATTAGAATGATCTATATAAATCTTTTAATTACTCTTGTAGTACTGAGTGTGATTAATAAAAAAGATAAATATGATTTTCTAAGGCACAACAAAATCAAGAGAATTGTGAATACATAAAACAAAACGGTCATGCTACTCTAGACGAAGTTCGGAATCACAAAGAGTCCGGTTCAGATATAAAGGCTGACGACGATCTAGGTTTTGATCCTTTTCACGAAACGCAAAAGGCTTTGGCTGAACTTATGGAAAATGAAATGCAAATCCAACAACAGAGGTTGTTTCAACAACAGCAACAACAGCAAAGAGAACGGGAAGAACAAAATAGGGTACAACATCAACAAAATATTGCAAACCTTGGTCAACAACATTTTCCGCAGGTAACTTATTCATTTTTTCTGCATAATAATAAAACGGAGATATATTAATTCGTTAGTTATAACTTTATTACGAGTCTGAATTTGTTCAAATTATTTTCACCCTCTTATCGTATTATTATTTATGATTATTGTTCAGGTTGCCCATATAGCACATTTACAACAACACGCCCAACATCTGCAGAACCTGCAAGTTCTCCAACAGTCGCATTCCCTGCTGTCTCGTCTTCCACAAAATTTATTACAAAGTGGTACGCAAAGTCCTGCTCAGAGTACAGTAGCTGCCAGCTTGGGACAACGTAGTCGCCTTCCACCACCAGGTTTCCCTGGTTCTACACCAAATCACATGAATTCTTTTGGTCTTGGTATACCGCGACCAGCTCCCACGAACAATGCTCTTTCGGGTTAGTATTTTCGTAATACCGTCAATAGTTTGTATTGGTGATTGTAAACGTGTTTTATATTTACTCTGTTCGTCTGCCGATTGAACGTTTGTCCAATATCTTTAAAAAGTATAAACGCATATACTTTTCTTTTTTATTTTGTATAAATTGGAAATAGTAAGCCAGTGTGAGTAAATGTGTACTTGTGGTGAGCAACAGTGTTATCCAAGTATAAAAGTGAATTCTTGTGACTTTGCAAAAATCTATATAACATTTATATATGAGTCATTCGTCTAGTGTGCTGTTTACAGGAGCACAACCACCACAGCAAAATGCCTATCTTCCAAATGGGAATCCCCTTCTGAATTCGCAAGGTACTTCCCAATTATAATCAATATTAATCATTAAACACCATGCTGTATTGCCAAACACGAGTTATGACTGATATTCGTGACCTGATTGATATTCAAAACAGGTATTAGTAAGTGCGCGGGCGATGCAGTGTATACTCTTAAGGATTGGTGTGATATTAATAATCAACAACAACAACAACAATTTCATCATCAAGCGCTGCATCAAAAAGGCGGATGGAATAACTTTGGACCTATTGCAGACTGGACTTCGATTGATCCAGCTATCGTTAGTTCTAGGCCTCTTCCATTCCAAACTACTAGTACATGGCAGTTTCCACATGTTCATCCTACACACGCTGTATCACATAATGCGCAACAGGTACCAAAGTCTTTAGAATAATTTTGTTCACGCAATATGTAAATGACTTTATTGAAACGTACATTGCTATGTTCGATTTAACGATCGATATGCGTACTCTTGTTACTTAACGAACGTTATATTTCGATCATTTTGTAAGGAACAACAGAACGCACCAACTCAACATTGGGCAATGCAACCACCTCCAGGTTTTGCCGCACCAGCGACTACGGGACAGCTGAGTAATCAACAACCAAGCACAACTGCACAGCCGCACACTAAACTTATCTCTGCAGGATCGGAAATCGAAAGTAAGTTCATGGACGGAGAATAAAAAATGTCTCTTTTTCCCATTAATGTAACGTAATACTAAAAATCTTCATTACAGATCTATAAATAAATACGAATACGCGAAGTGTACAAGTGGAATGATAAAACATCTATACGAGACAAGATGAAAGTCAGCAAACGATAAAAAAAGAAAAACCCGACAGTCTGTTGCGTACGTTTTCCTGACCCGTGTCTATATCTTTCAATTAATTTTATTCTGATACTTTATTCTCATTGGATGAATATTTATCGTTAAAAGCAAGTATTGAGAAAAAAATACTGGGAATATGATTTAACGAATACATCCGAATATATGCGACGAATATAATCCTACGTTCATGATAATATTCTCATATTTAATCTATAGTAAATTCGAACTATTTACAAGTCTGGCAGTCTTGCTACAAGTTAAGTTTATGTAGATCGAGACGATACAGGCATCAAACGTATCATGATCATGATTTAATAACTAACATGTTAAATAAGAACTTACAATGGTAATTATAATTAAACTAAAATTTTTGTGTATATATTACTCGGATCCAAGTAAACAATATTCAAGCGACACAAGAGAAATGCTTTTTTTCTGTAAATAAACATTTTCAAAAGATCTTTTATCAAGAGTAAAAAAAAATTTCACAAGAGATCGCGTAAAGGATTATCTTTCTTTTCTTTTCGTGGATTAATAAATTTTTCTTTACAAATTTTTAAGACTAAGAGATATACGTTATGTTACCGAAGAAAAAACAATTGACAAGTAACACGTCTTTTTATTTAAAATATAGTGGCATAATTACCTTTATACTATAAAGTGGCTTATATACTGGCAAACATTAGAACAAATTTTTTAACAGAATATTATCTGTTTGTCTGTTGCCTAGACAAAAGATTTCTGTTATATATGTATTATAAATATGTATTATTATTGTGAAAATACGCAGATAGATACATGCTAATAAAAGAAACTGAAATGTAAAAAAAAACAAATTTAAGGAGGCAATCAATTATTGTTTTTTCTGGAAGGATGTCAGATCCGAAATCGTAATTGAAAATTTTTAGTTCCCATGATTTGAATCAGTCATCTTATTGAAATTTATATCTAATACTCGTTTTTTTCGATCTTCCGAAGTCTGAAGACAAATTTAATACAGGATAGGATGTTTGTGCAATATCAATACGAATGAGCCTCATCAGTATTCTGTAATCCATCGAGCTCGTTCGATCTTAAAACGTGAAGATGGTACTGAAACAATTTTTGTTCTGTTAAATGTACACGCAATATAAGAATAGACTACAAAGAATAAAAACAGAAGGAGGATTATAATAGCGATGCTTCAAATAACAAAATGTGAGAAACTGTTTAATGTATTTAAAGAAAAAGTAGTTAACAATGCTCATGCCAGACGAATATATAATTTCTAACAAATACTTTGTCGCATTTATATAATCAGCTAACTGCGTATGAACGATTCAAATTTAATTAATTAAAAGTCCTGAGAATCGAGAATAGTATTCAGATACACATAGGATTCAGGAAACGACGAGCAACTGTCAAAACTGATGAACAAAAGAAAGAATCGACGTATCCGAATCTCGAGTACACGCAAAAGGACTACGATATACATATAACGAAATATGTCTGAATGATAGTACTATAATACGAACCGCGTTATCGTCGAATGATTAAAACTGTGGCAGATTGTTTAACATATCTGCTGATAAAATGCGACTAAATGAAAAACGCGATACATATACAGAAGAATGATTGAGATAAAGATATAATTATAACAAATTTAATTGAGTTAAGGTAATCGAGAAATATACGACATGCGCAAGAAATGAATGAAGAAACGCATTTTAATTTACAATATCCTTCTGTTTTCCCGTTGAATATGTGTCTCTATTAACTTCTTTATTTCTGTAAACAGATGTCCGGCGATCATTGTTGAATATTGAACATTTCAATTTACATTAGAATAGTTATGAGGCCTGAAATTTTAAAATTACCACATGTGTCACGTTAAATTCATATTTATTAAATTCTGATGTACACATAACAAAATATTATATTTCCAGTAACGTGTATTATAACTTTTGTCTGTTCATAATTTGTATATAGGTATGTAGTCACTGAACTTCAGTCTAGTGACAAATGACGGGATGTTTAAACATATTTTGCAAATGTACATGTATTTCCCGAATAATGATATAAAAAGAAAAAGTATGTACACGCTAATAAGAAAAAATCCTTTCTGTATTAGCCTTGCAACGATTTCTTTCCACCGCTTCATAAAATTGAATGAAAACATTACATTATAAAACGTTTGTATGCAGGTTTACTATTACATATAGCAGCAAGTTCGAGACGTTATATGAAAAATCGGGTTAACAAAATTCATATTGCGTTACTATATCAATGTTGGGGATGAATTTTCAACCCCAATAACGACTAATTACATAAAAAATTTAAGTTATGAATTATATTGAAATACAAGAAAACACATGGATCAGAGTAAACCGCTTATGCGAAAATAACAATCAATATACATATATATATATATTTTTTTAAATAGCTTTTGTATGGTTCGCGAGAATTTTCAAATGCTTACACTTGTTAAAAGTTGCAAATGTGTGTATAAGCGTTCGCACATGTAATTTCATGACTCACCGTATATTCATTTTAATTCAATTACAGGCGTGACATAAACTCGCATATAAATGAACTAGCACTTTTGTATTATTCTCAATTTCACGTATTGAGCTTTAAAATTAATTCATAATTTTCAAAATTTGTATATACTGTACTTCAGTCGATTGGAAGTTCATGGGAGATAACCGTTTGGATATTATGTTTCATGGTCTCCTTCAATATCGGGCAAAATAATGTTATATATTACTGAAAGCTAAAGGAAATTGGGCAGCACAAACAATTGCATGTAGCGATATAACGCTAACAAACTATCATAAATATGCACCAGGTGTCTTAAACTAACCATCAAACCAACTTGGTTTAATGTACTCATTGGGTATTTGGTTTGCTCATTTCTCTTTACTTTTCAAACTCTTACATGTCAAGGCCCAAAACGTCTTAGGTTTCAAATTATTTTGCACTGCTATAAATTTCCATCCCATATGAGCATCGCAATTTTTACACATCGCTACTATCCAGGCATATCTATCGTAAAAAAAAAATTGGTTACAAAGTAATCCACGGAAGAGTAAAATGAAAATTATGAATGAAATAATTACCCTGGGAACCAAGTATATTCTAGTGACGGTTCACTTTCGCTTGAAAGCCTAAGGCCTTGCGCATGATATAAGGTCACAGTTTCGTGTATAATTCCAGCACGATTACAGTAAGTACCCTGTGGGCCTTCTTTACTCATTGGAAATATGTGCGATTGCTTTCCAATGTAGGAATCACAATTAGAACAAACAAATATTTTGTCCTACAAAATTAAGGCTTAATTAATTCCAAAAGTATTTAATTGTATGTCAATAAGATCTACTATAAGGCTTTTGACTAACACATACGTTCAGTAGGTATTTAATTTCCCTCTGTAGCCTTGAAATTGCACAATCATAATTTAATAAAACGATCCGTTCATAGTCGTCTAAGAATAAATTTTGCGCAACCCAGAACGACAAGTCTGCAGGATCTTCTGGTATACCACTTCCTTCTGAAATTCGCAAGAAATTTTTAATTAAACCGATATTAATAGCGCATAAAAATTGTTCATTACAACGTGCGTACGTACTGTTTTCAATAAACTGCAAACGCTGCCGTATTTTTAACGAAAGTCTTAAAGGATCGTATTGTCGGTACACCCAACCAGGCCACGGAGTTACTACAGCATCTAAATTTTCTACTTTCTCTTGTTTCTTAAAATCCTCTTCGGTTTTTGGATGTATCCGTAGGTGATTTAACGAAGCCAAACGTTCGTCCAAAAACGGTGGCCCAAGCGTTATTTCTGGTAACACTTGTACATCAGCTGATATTTTATCGTAGCCCTAATAAATGTACAAATAGATATGTTAACAATTTACTATGAAATTATTCAGTTTTCAATCAATCCATTCTGATTCGATTGAAAGGAAATTTATTTCAAGAAGTTAATGATACTTTACCTCGATTATAACACGCAGAATTTTAAATCTCTGTCTACCTTTAGCTTTTAAGCGGAAACCTTCTTGATGATCGTACATGCACTCATATATTTCTGCAGTTGTACCTATCGGTACAATTTTATCGTATATGCATACAACACCTAACGTTCGATCGTTTTCAATGCATGCCTTTATCATATCAATTGTCTGTGCTTCAAGTACAATCATCGGTAGTGTTTGCCCAGGAAATAACATAACAGATTCTTTTATTAACAATGGCAAATTCACGTATAATCCATCATCTAATATTGTCCTTCCCCTCAGTTCTTCCAAGTTATGTCCTAAATACTGTTAAACGATTTATCGATACTTAGAACAACTGAACTCTACTAATACTACAACTATTAAATTCATTTAGTCGATCGATCTTTAACTTCTCTCTTTTACAGTTACAATACATATAGAAATCATGATCATTCGATTATGCCATCGTTATAACAAACGACTAAATAAATTAATTTAGTCTGGAGAAATATATTCTATAAAATAAGGTGTATATGCAAATATAAAGTTAGAAGCGAATACTTGGAAACTTATGAGAACTTGTTGAAACCTTACAGAATGTGTTGCTGGTAATGTCAAGTCAAAAGTACTTTCGGTAGACACAGATGTTTCATCTGTATTCTCTTCCGAATGATCCTCCTCGACATTGCTCTGCCTATTTTCTTCGGCCAATTCTACAAAATAAATGCTCTCAACTTATATTTACTCTGACAAAAAAAAAGATATATATATATATATATGTAGATGAGAAACCTGTAGCTATGAGCAAAGATAACACGATAACGTAACGATGCTAATTTCTCGCAATGACAACGCGCATGTGAAAATACGAAAGCACCGAGGATACAATTTAAATTTAACGGGTAATCGTCAAGGAAGGATCCGCATAATTTGTAACAATATGCGGAACATTCGATACATAACCTGCAATTTTTTTTTTTTTCGCCAACGCAATTAAATACGTTTAAATGTAAATAGCGAAACGATCGTACCTATCTCGTTATGTGTCTCATCGTCATCTGTGTTTGCGTCCATTGTCATTTACGTATACTTCGGGAGTTGATGGTCTGAAAAATTGTAAACAATCGATACCTTTTCCTCGCGTAAACGTCAAATGCGATAAAGCCCTCTATCTACGTATGTATTTACGTAGAACGCACTTTCCGGTTTCCATGAACGCAGTTTCACTTCGAATCTGTATCAGTTCTGGTGTCTGTTATTCCCTTGTCATTTAACTCGGGGATTTCCAGTGTTTTCGATTCGCTTCGACTTACGAGTGACCCGTTAATGAGGGAAATATCATTTAAAAAATGAGAATCGTCTTTTCGTAAAGCTTGTATTAAGGTTATTTTACATGTGAAACTTCAAGTGCCAGCCGTACATTTTGTATTATTTAAGGAAGAATGCGGTTGCGAAATGCAGTTGTAAGGTCTTCGTTTGTAAACAATTAGATATATTATACGAATATAATATGAGTATAATACTATCGTAATGTATGTACGTGGATGACTACGTGGAAATGATTATCAGGGAAATAACCTCAACGTAAACTATAATTAATGAAATTATTGTCCCATCATTTGGAGGAATTTGAAAAATGAACTTGTAACAGCTGTATGGTAATTATGTTTTCAAGTATAGTTTATTATTCTTCTCGTTTAATAACTATATTAAGGTACGAAACGCAGAGTCTTGGCTAAGAATACTTTTTGCGATTACTGTATAAATATTTGGACAGCAGTTTACTTGTACAAATGTTAGGAAAATGAAAATCTCTAGAAAGCTGTGTAAATGTTACAGAGGAATACGAGTACATAAATAACATACTGCGATATTCGAAATAAATTAATCGCTGGACAGTGTAACGATGATTGTTATGCTTCATATTATTACGTCTGAGTCATTTGTTGCGTAATCCATGAAATGTAATTGTATACATTCACGTAGACACCGGGAACATTGCTTGTGGCACAGCCAATACCCCATGCGACCATTCCGATTACCTGCCACTGTCCACTTGCAGATTGGCAGACCAATGGCGAACCACCGTCACCCTAAAAGAATTTCGATTAGGTTAGAACTATGAGAAGAAGTAGCTTACTACAACAAATTAATATCAAGCCAGTGCTTACCGTGCATGCGTCTTTTCCCTGCTCCCCTCCTGCACACACGAAACTACTTTTAATTAACGTGAAATATTGTCCAAGCCTGGTTCGCTTTAGTTCATTTTCGCAGGTAGATTCATCAATGATTGGCACGTCTACTTCCCTCATTATATTTTGATATCTACCGTTCGAACCGAATGCATCCTTTCCCCAACCCGATACCCAACATCTTAAAGGGAATCATATATTTTTATTAAATATTCCTAAACAATTATTATATGTAATTTAATGCTGTAAAGCTCTTACGCGCATACCTTGTACGAGCTGCGGGCACTGATGTTGGAAGGCAGGCAGTATTAATGTTAGGACTGCTTGAAATGGGAACAGTGTCATTTAATGTGATTACAGCCACATCATTTTGAAGAGTATTGGAATTGAACTGAGGGTGTATGGTCATTCTTTTGATTGAATATTCCCGAGTTGGATAAGATTCTGTGGTGGCTGCTGCATTCCAATCTCCTACTCTCACTTTAAGTCTATTGTTCCTATGAAAAATATTGCGAAAATGAAAGTAGAAGTTTCCTTCGGAATTGAAATGAAACACAAAGTTGAGTTACTTACGTATAAGATGACACTTTGTGGGCAACAGTTAGCACATGATTCGGACTGATAAGCACACCGGAACCGGCAAAAGCATTGTTAGTTTCTAAAAGTACAACTTGCCATGGATATGCACCGTAACTAGCTTGGCCTTCTGGGTGTGGAGTTTCTGCTATCTTTCTGACACCACAAGATTGGTCAACTAAATTTTCTGAACAACAAAATACTTGTCCAGTGCCACAATTGGGGGCCTTGAAATATCACAAATAAATTGATATACCTTCGAGAAAATTATCACTTAATTTACAAAAATTTTCTTAAACCGGATGTGTTTAATACTTACTGTATTAACAATTCGAATATCAATTTGTGAATTTGTGGATGGGCAGTTGCTCGTTGAAACGCAACGACACGACATACCACTGTTACCATTGTTATTGCCATTATTGTTGCCATTGTTGTTGCCATTGTTATCTTTGATAGAAAATACCAAAATTTATATTGCAACATTCTACTCTAATCGAAATTTATAAGCCATATATTTACTTTAAATTATCAGTCAAAAGTGATATTAATAATTTAACTTATATATATATAGAGTTATAGAAAATAGTTAAAATAAATAGTTATAGTAAATTTAAAAGCACCTAGAAGACCAATAGCAGTTTACCATCTTAATTGTTAATAAGCATTTTAACAAATCTGTTCAATATACCATTTTCCTTAAAGAAAATTTAATTATTGCAATATCATTGCAATATAATTTGAACTAATTTGCGCGCGTGTGCTTGAAAAATTGAATTTGCAGGTACTTCCGGTGCGTTAAAAAAGAGAGGACTCCGCTTTTAAATCGTTTGAGAACAAAGGCTAGTTTCATTTCTAATATTTTTCAAACCCGTCAGAAAATTAGAAATAGTAAAAATTTGCAACTTTTGAATTTTTTACGTACTTGGCACCGATTCAGTTGGCCCATTGTCAAAAACGATCCTATTATCCTGCGCCAGTACGTACACCCTCAGTGTGCACGCGAAAAACAATGTAAACAGTAAGCGATACATGATCGAGCGAATATCTGAAACTGAGGAAAGTCAATTCCCCGATTACTTACAGCTTCACAATGACGGGAGTTTCTGCGAGCGAACGTTATCTACCATTTATTTATATACAAACGTAGATACCCTAATGGCGTTGTAAAAGAGCGCATTAACTGGTACATTCTTTCGGAACGAAAATAATACGCGGCCTTTTTATAAATAGAAGAGTAATAGTCCTTGTCATAACAATGAAACGGTGTGAAATATATCGCGGGACAATTTAGCGCAAATTACTTCCGATCGTAATTATTACATCTTTATTTATGCTCGAGTGTCGCAACGTTACCCTATATTTCACAGTAAAATTTTCGAAGTGGAACGGGGACCAAGGTCAGATGTGAAATGAAGAAGCATAATAACAGATTTCCAGCAGCTTTATGAATCATTACGCAATTACACTGGTTTTTCCTTTCTGCCTGTAGTTTTGCATTCTGGTCCCGGTGACGTCCACTATGATAAACATTTTTCATAGATATAATTGACCAGCTATGCGAATTATCACCGTCAACCGTACTTCCCTTCTTCGAATACGAGACTACCGCAAGAATAAAGTTACGTAAATGTTATTCAACCGCTTGACACCCTTTCCGACGAATGGCACGTTTTGGAAGGTTGAATATCTCTTTGTGCCGGTTTACTTGGTGCAAATAATGGCTAACCAGATCGTTAGTTAATCAGATCATGGTAACATTCTCCGATAACGCAACTTTGTCACAGTAAGAGCTCTGTGATGTTCCTTGCGCCGTGTGACATCACTTCCATAATCATATACGTCCGTACTCGTCGATGGTTGTGATGACACGCGATAACAGCACGTTATGGGGCACCACCATAGTGCCACTAGCATATCACGCCTGTTATATGTTAATTAATTAATTTTTTTTAACCAGTAGCCTAGGATGACATTTGTTAATGGAGAAACTTTGTCTCCGTACTAATTAAAACCGTCAGATCCCAGCAGATGTTTAACATATTGAGCCAACAATTATAGTTAATGAAAATATTTTTTAAATCCTCATCAAAATGATATATACGATGATATACAACAGAGGTTTAGAAGCGTTTTTCTTATTAAAATTGTGTAATATGTGGCGCAATGGACTTCACAGTAATCTTACTGTGACAAAATTCTATTATCGGGATATATATTTCAATAGTTTTATTAGAATCTTTTATATATTTCCCGCTTTAGAGATAAAAGAGAGAAAGGTATATAAGAAAGCTATAAGAGAGAGTGAGACAGATGCTGCTGGCCATACTCTAGAACCTCTGGCGCCATCTCTGTAAAAAGTGCTCAAACTTGTCGCACACAAGTATCGACAGCGAAGTGAACTACTTAAAACTACTATCGCCATCTGTTGGAGAAGCGCTAAAACTAGTCGAGTATTAGTTTCAGTACTTTTCGTAGAGATGGCGCTAGTAGTTTTAAGTAGTTTACTTCGCTGTCGATAACGCTGTGCGACCAGTTTGAGCACTTTTCACAGAGATGGCGCCAGGGGTTCTTCAGTAAGGTAGGTAACATCTGTCTCACTCTTTCTTATAGCTTTCTTATATATCTTTCTCTCTCTTACCTCTAAAGTGGGAAATATAATATGATTTAAAGAAATTTATAATTCTTATGATATAAGAAATTTAAAAGCTCTTTTCCTATTAAAATTGTACAAAATGTAGTGCTTATTATTTATATTTACATATGTTACTTTACATTCTCATTTGCAACCAACAATCGCTGTATCGAGTTGGATTATAAAAACTGATAGAAACCAGAAGTCTGGGATTGGGATTTACAAATGATAACTGCAAGCAATAAATCTGCATCAATGTTCGCTTTATTTATACATCAAGTTGCTACATTCCTTCATCTCGAAAGTAATTATTCTCACAGATTTGTTATCGATTTTTCATTCTTCTTTCTCCTGTTTTTTTTTTTCTTTTTATTTCGTTTCTCTTCTGAAAGCGTAGAACACTTAGAACGTTATTGCTCGCACAGTCGTCAATCCAGCGAGACACTAAGCACGTCTGAACTAACACGAGGACGTAAATACATGAAGATTGCTCGACAGTTAGTCTGACATTGCGTGAACTAAAAAATGTAAATTTCGAAAAATTTACAGTGAAAACTCGCCACTCTGGTGCCTTACCCGATGAATTGTATCGTCGCCAGAGGGGGAAATTACCTTTTAATGTAAATTCGTAGAAACTATCTAATGTAGTCGCGGTGTAGAATGGTGCAAAAAGTATTAAAAAAATATTTGCAATACTTGTACGCGCGCAAAAACCTTTCTCGTAAAACAGAATTTGTTCGAAGCCTACTTTTTGCACCATCTGATCCTCTCGTTATACCTACAAAATGCAGTACAAAAAAAAGACTGCTCTCTCTCTCTCTCTCTTTCTCTCCCTCTCTCTCTCTCTCTCTCTCTCTCTCTCTCTCTCTCTCTCTCTTTCTCTCCTGCTTTAGAAACAGAAAGGATTCGAGTTTCGCGGGACAAGACCAAGACCAGATAAGATCACGACTTAAACATTAAACATATTTAAAAAGTCATATAAAATCAGAATTAATAGCTTCCTAACTAAGTTGGTACTTGACGGATAGTGCCTAAGAGGTAGTATCAATTTTTTTTCGTTATATCTGCACTGATTATAGTACAATCAGTTTTTCCGACCTCCGCGTCTCTTCATAGAAGATGTACATTGAGGACAGTACCACTTGCCTTTTGGTGGTGCAATGATACCCACACATGGATAGTGAAACCATTCGAAAGGACACTGTAAAAGATAAAGAACCCTTTAAATACAAACGTTAAAATAGTATCTAATTAGGTTCCGCGTGAACAACGTCAATGTTTCTACATATATGTCGACGAAGAAGGAGAAGAAATTCTGCTTACATCTGAATTGTCACACGCGACCATGTCTCCATAAGATACTTGATTACATATACAATATCTTGGTTCGTTTGGATCATAAGTCCAATCTGTGTTATCCGAATCAGCGACTTGTGTATTTGTAGTTATTACTGGAGGTGATACCGGTTGCTGAACAGTGGCAGCAACCACACTCGAACTTGGAACACCAGTCGTTACTTTTCTAAAATGAACAATAATACTGAGTCAAAAAAGGGGGTGGTCACGGAAGTTTGCGACCGTTACGATAGTTTGTGGACGGATGCGTACTTTTTATGCTTTTTAGTTGTTTCCTGCTGTATAGCTGCAATGGCTGTCTGAGCAGCGCCAGCTAATTCTCTACTAAATTCGGTTGCATGTACGCCTCCAGTGTTGATGGCCTCGTAACTGGCTTTCAAACTGGCGGTACGTCTACCGTGTTGCATCTGCTGTGTCGCAGCAATCGCTTGTGATGCCGCAGCAGCTATGGCATTTCCGCCGGCTCCTATATGACCGAGATTATAACTTACGGAGCTGACGGGATTCGCGATTGCTGTGGGGGTAGGTAGTACGCTTGTAGCAGCGATAATTGGTCCTGAATTAGCAGATGCTGGTCGTGATTCAGGAAGACTTGGAGAAATTTTTTCTATAGCTAATCGTTTCTCTATCGACGTGGAGGATGCATTTGAATCTCTTCTTTTTTCCGCCCGAGCTGTAAAAATTTCGATAATTATAAGACATATCCCCCACGTGTAATTAAATATAATTAGGGTATTATCATACATACAATGACTGTGATTGTCTCGCGACCTACTAGACGTAAAGCTATACCGATTCTCTTTTTGACTACTGTTCGTAGGTGGTAGCTCTTCCAATGACTTCCTTTCCAGTTCCTCCGTGATACCTTTGTTATCCGCTTCTAGTTCCATTTTAAATTTGTGCAATTCCTGGTCTAATTTCCTCAAATATCTATCTACTAAGTCGTACATCTGATTGGCTAAGTGCACCTTTTCGTCCGCATCCTCCAACGTTTTGTAATACTCTCTTCTAATAGCTTCGTATTCTGCTTCCTTCTCGCTAGGTTTCATTTTCTTCGCATTTGCAAAAAACATCTTTACTTTCTTTTCTAAACAGTCCATTGAATCTGCAATAAATTGGAGCATTGTATAGGATTATATACAAGATTAACGGCAACATTTTGTAGAAATGTATGGTGTCTTGAAGGTTTAACGTTGCATAATGGTGTACATACTCTGTACACCTAAGTCCATTTCTCTCATTTCTGTAAATCTGTCTCTTAATTCTTGTGGTAGGTGCTCGATCACTGAAACCGCAAAGGAAGAAGGTCAACATAACCAAACAAAATGAAACCGAATGGCATTAAATAGTCAATGGGAATCGATATTCATCTAATTAGAGCAATAATTCCAATGTTCGCGTCCTATTCATAAGAAACATTACAAGTTGTGGTTCAACTTGAAAATATATTGGTAACAGCAGAGGAGGTATTGACCGTTTAGAAAACATACAGCTAACCTAAAATTTACGTGGAATGATATGTCAAGCAATCGCTCATCCGACGCGATACTCGATCTGACAGTAAAATAAAAGGCGACGTTTAAACGAGGATATGCGAGAATGTATTTTATCTATTAAAGTATTCGCATCGAGGGACGTTTCTGATGTTCGCGCGAGGGAGTATATTCGGGAAGGTTAGTAACTTTCTTGAGAAGCTGGGTAAGCAGAGCATGCCTCGTTTTTACGTACTTTCGACATAATCTTCCAAGTAAAGCATCCTTTCGTGCTGGCGCTTCGTTGCCTGCCGCTTAATTTACAATTATTTACAATTTACTAAAGAGGAGTGCTTGCCGCCGTGGCAGAATTAACGAAAATTGTAGCACTCGATCGGAAGCGTGTTTACGGCGGCCAAATCCCTTGTTGTACCCACATTTTCACGCTAGTTCTCTAAATGTTGCGAATCCGCCAACGATTCGTTTATAATATCGTAGAAGAGCAGTCATATTCGCGAATTAAAATGGCCCAGTAATCTATTCATTTATGCTAGCGTTATTTATTTCAGAATTATTACTGGCCAGTTATCTATTCCTTGTAATCCGCCATCTTGACCCAACGCTCAGGGCTGTCTTTCTATAGTCTTGGTGCCCTGCGCAAAATATTCTACAATTCTCTTTTCGTATCGTAATTTTATCAAACTTCAACTTTTCACTACTTTCTATTGTCGAATCAATTTTATTATTCCATTTGTTTTACATTTTTATTTTCGAAAAAAATTACGCACGTCTATGCTTACTACATTCGAATGTTTAAAAAATATCGAAAGATCGATATTTTTTAAACATTTCGATATTTCGATATTTTTTAAAGATTTTTCTGCGCAACATAAATATTAAATCTGTAATGTATGCCATATAAAATGATTTCTAGAACGTTTTTGTTAATTATATTCAATTATTCTCTGATACTAACAATGTTGCAATTTTAAGAGCACGTGTTCTCAAATCTATCACGATTTTATCGTGTGAAACGTAACTGTTTGAAAAGTCAAGAGTTGAAAGTATTTCAAGACGAAAGGAAGGACTGTAGCTGTTTTAAATAATGAATTTCAACGAAGTATAAATTATTCATGTGCAATCTCGTTGCACAACATTACATAGCGTTCAAAATAAAAGAAAGCAGTCGCCTATCCGTCCGACTTAAATGTTATCGATAAAACCCTCGTACGCGACGAAAGCTTCTCATATTAAAGGAACGGTGTGTTGAACTTTTTCCTAGTAAAAATGATACGGCGCAGCCCAACGAGAATCGAGTTACGACTAGACGATCTGCAAGAGTACGAGGCGATGAGGAAAGCGCTCGAGGCCAAGAAAGAATCTGAAAGGCAGCCAACGTTCAATCCACCCTCGTGGGGTGGTAAATTGCCGCAAAGTGAAATCCAAGAACGCATCGGTTATATGCCACAACAGAGCCAACCGACGCATCCCCTACCCAATATATAACTGTTCGTGCAACGTGTACTGGATTACACATTTTTCACTCTCAACTCCAGCACTAACGGGTTTCACGTGTAATCTATGGATCGAATAAGATAAATTCGTTTGAGATCTGTTTCCAGCGTGTTTATTATAATATCACTAAAAAATACATGGCAGCATTTTTTGTAACGTTTAAACAGTTCAGAGAGGTAGTAACAATAAAGCATCGACGGTCGTTTTAAGATTTAACATTCAGCGTTTTAACGATGTAATCGCGTAGACATTGCGAAGTCGTGAGCTTTGACCTATTAATGTACGAACGCACGTTTAGTCGTCCAATTTTATTAAACCAAGATGGATTGAGCTTTCAGTGAAAAGAAATCATTGCTGTCTGAAACATGCAAGAACCTATCTTTACTACCGCTGGAGGGGATTGTTGTTTCATAGTAACGCATAATGAATGTTAAAAATGCCTTGGTATAATATGTTCGC
Organism: Xylocopa sonorina; assembly: GCF_050948175.1. Classification (NCBI taxonomy): domain Eukaryota; kingdom Metazoa; phylum Arthropoda; class Insecta; order Hymenoptera; family Apidae; genus Xylocopa; species Xylocopa sonorina. Next base: position 6,200,279 of record NC_135202.1, on the reverse strand, counting down.
GTATAATGAGACTTATAAATAAAACGTATTACTATACGAAGTAAAAAACATTCGAAATGCAATATTGTCGCATTTAATGTTCGTCTCGAAACGAGTTCTCCATCCTCTGAACCAGCAGAAAACTACATACGATTACCCTGACGTATTACTCGACTCTGTTATTAAGTAACTTGCTATCTCGTACAGGGTGACAAAAGAGCACCTTCGAGCACTTGATACCGCACGATTGTTATCAGTCGTGCATTATAAACCTTTGTTGAAGTATAAGTTCGTGGGCATTTCCTTGTCCTTACAGTTCTCCTTTAAAAGCTCGTAATTCGGCGGTTCCCAGCGTTCCAAAGTACTTGATTTGATTGAACTGCGGCACACACAGAATTGAAGAATGTTAAAACCTGACGTTTCGAATGTCTCGCACTACATAAAACCAGTAACAGCCTGTTATTTATCTCACCAATTTTGTGGGAATAATGCGCAAGCTGTGGGCACCATGAACGTCAGGCTGAAATATAAATAAGCACAGCTTTCCATTCACATGTACCTTTTAGACCAATTCTGCTCAAAGAATCGAAATATTTAAAGAACACTCACAAACAACCGACTAGTAAAACCTGTATGGGCGCATGCATCGGTTTGATCTTTTGCATCCAAGCGTATCTCTCCAGTCTTTCCATAATGGGTGGCAGAATCACTGGATCAGAGAAATTCCACTTTCATTATAACGATACTGACTAACCACTCGTTCGATGCCATGTTTTACATTTTAAATGAATGCCCACTTACGCATGCCAGGTGCGCACATGACAATCCTCGATACGACCACTTGGCTGATGCCTTTGACCGCCGCTAGCTGCAACGAATCGCGCGTTTAGCTCCCATCCATCGTACACTATATCGTTTCACGAATGTTAGATCGCTTACCCTTGATTTAGTCAACTTGTTGCCGTTTTCGTCGCTGATATCTATGCCACTGGTGATTTCGTTTACTCGCATCAGAGGAATGTTCACGCAGTTCGCGGCCGCAACAGCAGCGAATGGCACGTAACGCTGAACATCAATCATTTTTACAAAACGTTTCATTTTAATTACAAACTACGTACTCCTAAGTAAATGAAAACCTGATGCTTACCGCCATAAGCGGGCTGGCTCGTTTCGCCCAGAATGCTTTGCATCCTATCGCCGTTACCATAGCCGCGGCTGTAGCGCTCACGTAAGCCCCCGCTAATTGAGTTACGTTCATGGGGCTGTTGGCATTTCTGTTCGTGTAATTAACGAACGCGTTGAACGACTGGTTCACCCATTGCCAAAAGACCACTGCCGTGGACGTTCTACAACAATCGTTCGTGTGAATGAATCTCTCTTGCGCGGTTAATCAATCCTTCAGAACCTCGCTCGTTTCTTTACGTCTCTAACGTACAACATTCTAGAGAGCTCGCGGGGCTCTTAATCTAGTTTATAATTGTAAAATTACGGAATGTACGCTCGAATTCCTTCCGTTTCGTTCGCGTTGCTCGTTTGCAGTGGCGCGGTCCAAGAGATTTATGTACCTATAAAATTGAAGCATTGCACCGGTGATCGCCATCCCGCCTGGCACTTGGAAGGACATTCTGCCAAAGACATTCTGCAGGTCACCGGTGTCGGGATGAAAGGCTGACTCGTAAAGCTTCTTAGCATAGATGATTTGCTCCCGGGTTGTACCAGCTGGCTCCTTCCCAAGTCTATGGGATAAACAGACTATTGATTTTTCGTAGACGCAAAAAAGATAGGAGAAAAGGGGGGAAACAGCGGATGGCAATGGTGTGCGCGAATTTATAACAAGAATTCCGATATTGACCAGGTGTCTGGAAAAATGTCCAACGATCGCGTAACAGACTAGCAGAAAATGTAAACATAAGTGACCTCGAAGTGCCCTTGACTCTTCTGTCCGCACCTTCGACGTACTCGAGCGAGCATATTAAAATTCATGGGATCCGTTAAAGTTTACGTTGCTTTGTACAATCGTTCAATTGTATTCGATGTATAAATTTCGCATTCACGTAACGCGTTTGGTAAAAAGCAGAGCCGTTACTAAATAAAATAGAAACTATTGGTCCCTCTGTACTTACTTATAGTCCTCGCACAGTTTCTTCGCTTGGAGCAATTCAGAGTCAGAGACGACGCAGGTGCGGAAGTCGGACATCCACGCGAAATGCTTCCATCTCCCTACGAAGGTGGTGAGATCCCACAAAGGTTTGTCGATGTCCAGTCTTTCTTCCCCCATTTTCGAGGGCTATTGTCGCCGCGATCCTTCGCCAACAAACGCGAAACACTGTCTATTAAATAGCTGCCAAATAACAGTGTCTCCTGTTGATGTTATCGAAAAGATGAAAAAAAATTGCGAGACCGGGAAGATCGTTCGGTCCCATTTAACACAGCGTTATATTTAGAGGTACAAATGTAGCTGGTAGTGTGCGCCGAAATAACCATAATGTGTATCGTGTATTGCGTGAAAAACACTATCTTGCAACGTCGTATTGCGGCGATAATGATTTTTTAACGCGTCACTTTTTAATCCCCATTTAACCAGCGTACGACAGCGATTTGTTTCGCGATTTCAACGCGAATGAAATTTATAAAGGACCTAGTCGCTGAAGGTACAAGGGGTCGTGATATCATTTTCACTCTCTTCGATAAGGCTTATTTTCGAGTCTCAGGGGTATCAAACAAGAATACGTATTAATTACAAACAACGAGATTGTGGCAAAAGGAATTTTATGATAACACGAAATTACGTAACGATACATCAACGTATTTCTGATAAATTGTATTGAATATACAAATAAGGTTCTTCATACAGTACGCAAACGATGCACCGATAAGTTTTGCATAGCTTTCATCTATAACATTTTATCTCCCCAAGAAAGTATTAAGAAAAAAAAAACAACGTCAAGAATTAATACTCTACCAAGGTTGGCTATTTAAACTTGGAGCTATTTCACGTGACAACGGTGTCCTGTATCGACTATCCGGACGATTGTTCCTTGTAACTGATGCGAGACGTGCGTATCGATTATTTGACACTGTTCCCATCGAACGTACCGTTCGATGTTCGAACGATGCTTTAAAAGGCGCACGCAGCCCCTATGAATTACGATGTACATATAATTAACAGGCAATGCCGAATCTGTGATCCATGGATCGATATTATCATGATGCATGGGAGCCACTCGGGTTCGCAAAGTCCGATCGTCGATCCCTCGAATACACGTGTACCTTTGCGTCCGTGGGCCCTGGGTTTGGCGAATTTCACGACGCGCGAAACGCGGCATAAGTTGCAGAGAACACCAACGCGCATCGATCACAATTTCACGTGTTCGTCTACACCCGCTTTCCGTTCCTGTCTCGTATGTACGCCATGGCTATCACGTATCCTCCCTCATTATTCTTGTAACGCGACGACAGCAAGAGACACACGTGATTATCGCGATTCGAAGCAGAGTTACCCGGCTCTGGGTAATTATCGACCACACACGACGAAAGAGAGGCCGCAGTCGATGGGCGACCCACTTTTCGTGCCCGAGTGCCGGCACATTTTCATTAAAAAATCGCCAGCCGATCGTTGCGCATCGCATTACATCGAACTATATCTGCACGAACGCATATTACGTAACGCAGGCATAATTTTTGTAATCTGCTTACCCGTGAAAACCGTACGTCACTTCTGGAGAGCCTGCTCCGTTCTGCTGTCCACAGTTACGCCGCGCACACCAGCTGATTGGCACCCTACGCGAGCGCCAGCTACCTCGCTACGCCCCTGTATTCCTCCCCACCACGGTTACATCTTCATTATTGTTATTATCATTATTTCACATGCTCCGTTTTGACTATCCTTCTCTTTCCCGTGGAATTGTCATGCACGTGTCTTTATTGAACATTGAAAAAGTCGATAATTTCTAGGGACACGCTGCAATTATTTTGAAAATAATACAGGATTAGAGAGTTCTTCGAATGTCAGTCTTTTCTGACTGATATTACTTTATTGTAATCAAAATTATACTTGTATAGATTATAATTAATATGCTTTCGATGAATTATTTAATAACAGCTTGATAAACGGCTGCGAAGCAACAACAACTGATAAGGTGCTGCAAAAGTGATGTAAGCTTGCGTTAATTTCACTAAGGCTGCTTTTGCCGATACATATTGCCAAATAAAAAATCAGCAGACTGCAATAATTCTTATAATTCCGAATAGAATAATCTGTGTTCGGTACAATTTAATTTTCGTCGACACAAATATAAGGGAAGAGAAACGTTTCGGAGTTGTGCATTATAACAGACACGCATACGATCGTTCTTCATGTATAATTTAAACTTGATTCCGTATGCTATGTCTCTTATGTAAAAAGGACAAGTTTCCAAAATGTTAATTTGCATTTAAATAAATTTCACAAATTTGCACATGTGTTCGCGCATGTAAACCCACCGCAACTCTATATATCTTGAATGCAAAAGGTATTTTAAATATGTGGCCTGGTGTTGCAGCTAGTTTATAACTATCCTGCGTGTTCACATGTGCTATGCTAAATAGTAGTTCGTGAATATTTATGTTAAAATAAATCTACCGTGGACACTTTTATAGGGATTTATAAATCGCGTTCAACTAACTTTAAGAGACCGTTGATTGAATTATTTTCTACTTCAATTGCAATGTAATTTCAAGACTGCATGCGTGTATGTATTCATTTCGTATGGATAACTCCAACTTTTTCTAGTTTTAATTAGTGTACCTTTGACTTACACAATTTTCTATGTCCGAATATCTTATGTATCCATTGTATTTTGCACATGTAACGAAATATTGAAGTCTACCAGATGCGAAAGAGGTTTCTAGAACACATTGCCCGAAATAGTGTCATCTGCACGTAGCTGTCGACGAATATTCAATTAACACAAACTTACAACTACGAGCGCGTTTAAAAGTTCATCCGAAACATCAAAGACCCTCAGACGGCGCTATTCGAAGCTACAACATCCTGCTTCGGCTTTACTTTCTTCCCTTCTCACCTTTATGTAAATACAACGACTGTCGTTCTAGCTAGGAACAATTAGGGTGTAACACCTCTCGATTTCGCGAAGAACACCCTAAACGCTCGATATGGAGCGTGTAATATTCTGAGTTGCGCAATAATATTGACAGTGGTAGAGAGCTAATATCGAAAATGATACACTTGCAGCGTGCTCGGATGGACTTCGTCTAGCCATTAGTCATCCAATTATATTACACAGCTTTCGATTTTGTCCTCGACTATTAAGATTTCTCTTCGTATACGATATTTTTCATTGTCGACGGCAAATTTTACCGTTCTCTCTTGTAAGTTGCTTTTCTTAAAGTTACGCGACTCGCTGGAGAAAGTTTAAACAACGCTTAGTGCGGAGGTCAGCGAACAAAATCAAGTTCACGGGCGCTCCTGTCGAATTCCTGAAATATTCGCAGCGTGATTTTCTTTACCGACGAGTTAGTCGTCCCTGTTTCTTCGTCTGTCTGCCTTTCTTACGTGCGTTGCTCCGTTTTTATCGTATTCCTGGCCATCGCAACGCAGCTGATGCACGAAATGTTGGTGCATTAGGCTGACTAATTGTAAACCGTAGATTCCCGTGCCCTGAAAAAGTAGAACTCGACCCCGTTCGTTACACGTCACCGTATTGCAGCTAAATTTGTCACGAATTATTATTTCGTACTATTCGTGATGTAATTTAGGAGCTTTGTTATTCCTCCGTTGAGGCTTCCTCCCGCTCCTCGACCATTTCCGGTATACATATGCCGCTTCCGCGATTAGTGAGACTAATAAACGTACTTAGACGAAATGAATCTGGATACGAACCGAAAATACATTCCTTTCGAGATTTCGCAACATACTTCCTGTCACAATCACAATTTCATTGTAAGTGATATCTCTGTCCTACAAGGGATTTCTCTGTTACTGCGATTAATTCGTTGCCTTATAATAATTACATCAATGGCAAAAATTGTATTTCGCGTGGGACAAACAAAATTTATCTACATCTGATACTGTTAATATTATATGTTTCTACGTTATGGTAATCACGTTTATTAAATTTATTCCAATCAGTGTGCATAACTGGCTCTTCAACATAGAATTCGTTTCTACAGGGAATAGTTGCTCGTTCTTCCAGGTTATCCCCATCATGTCATGGAGAAAGAATGCTTCCGAAAAGTATGTGTGTATAGTGGTGTATCTAGACCGGGTATGCGTTGTATAAAAGAAAATTCTGCTCAAAACCAGCTGGTTATGGCCTTGCTGGCTGGTTAAGATAAATCACCGGAGGAAATATGTGTTAGGCTAAAAAAAACGAAAGATATAGCGGTCAGCAAAAAGATTTTAGCTTTTAACACACGTTACCCTCGCTACGAGGCATGTTTGTCATAGGGGGAGGGCACCGTGGTTGGTCTTTACCGACCTGAAGCAAAACAGTACAGTGACGTATGACATATCAGACATCCCTCCTTTCGTAATTTATTTTGGAACATTTTCAAAGATTACATTATTCTATACACAATTACAGTAAAAATAATCAACCACATCATTTACATTTCCTGTTTCTATAATATTTATCTTTAAGCAGACCAGTGCGTTGCTCCTTTAAACCTGTAAAACCGAAGAAAACCAAGTATTCCTATAATTTCATGATATCCATACTCAAACTCTATTAGACAGTAGTAAATCTTTAAAATATAACTTCCACGGACCACTCTGCTATCTTCGTCTCTCCAATAACGCGATAACCAGTATTACCTAAAATACCGAGAAACAACGTACTGTCCAGCCGTGGAAATCAATTAGTATCCATTTAAACGCGACACTGGAAATACATCACGCTGATATCTCGAAACATTTAAATAAAGAGAACAACATTGTACGTGACGTGTGTAATTCCGGTGAGATCGAGGGGGGAGGGGCGATCGTCGCGGCGTTACGGGCCTGCGGCTGAAGAGTGGGGAGGGGGCAAAGCGGGACGCATGCGCAGTGAGTGGCGAGCGCCCAGCTGTGCACGAACGTGAAATGCGGCGCGGCTGGCGGTGGTGGCTGCTAGGAAAGCAAGCGAGCGAACGAACGAGCAAGCAAGCAGGCAGAAGCTGCCCTCCTGACTCCCCCACCCTTAGCATGCCTCGCAGAGCCCATGGCCTCCGTACACACGGAGGAGAGTGAGGCAGCCCCAGCCGCTCCTCACGTCATCCGCTGAGAGAGAGACGACGGGTCTCGACACGGCGAGGAGCAATAATTCTAACGAGCCAAGATGGCGGCGGACACGGTGGCCCTGTCCGCGCTCACGCTCGCCAGGGGCGACAAGATCCTCGTGACCGTCGAGTCCGCGCTACCGGACATCGTCGTCGTGTCCTTCGTTCACGGTGCCAAGTGCTTCCAGGGCGCGTTGCTCGACGCCACCAAGAGGTAAGCGCATCCAGCTCTTCTTCCTTCCTTTCTCTGTCTCGCGCTGTCTCTCGTCCCGTCCGTCCTTTTTCCTTCCTGTGCCTTTAATCCTGCCCGTCGACGAGACGAGACGAGTCGAACCCCGTCGTGATCCGTCCAACGTGCTACCGTTTTCGCACCGTCCACCAGGGTTTCGTCGTGGCTCGAAATTTGTTTTGACCGATCGTCGGTCGAAAGAGTCCCCTAGCAAGCGTGTCACGCTGCCGTTGTTGCTCGCGATTGCAATTTGTTTGTTGCGCGTTTATATATTGTGCTTTATTATGCGAGCGTGTGTCTAATGCGCATATCTGTGTGCGCGCGCGCGTGTGTGTGAGTGTTTATTTGTAACCATGTGCCTAGAAGTACGCGTGTGAAAGCGTGTACGATAAAAACCAGTGGTCACGTTGAGCGGTGCTGTTGACGAATTTTGAGTCACACTGTCTGTGGTAATTACAGAGCTAGTCGAACTTTTCGCCGTCGGCGAGCGACGGACGACGTTGCGAACGTGTCTCTGTTCGCCGTCGCGTTCACTCCTTTCCTGTTACCACTGTCTCCACGTGAAGGAAACGAACGTGATTATACTTGTTTAATAAACAAACCTCGCCACCCAACGTTTCATCCTGTTCACGTTAGAAAAAGTTGAATCCACGTCGACTATCGCACTCTGAATGCTCGTTTGGTTTGCCATGTAGCATTGCACGTTACTGGTAAACTCGTTGCTGGAGGTAACCAAGCACGTTTCAAACTGCCGGGGCCGCGATTTGCCTCGTAAAACCCCGTCGCTTCCGGTCGGGAGGATTTCTCTCGCAAGGATGCGATCGCACGGCCGCGGGTCTGGAAAAGTAAATTTTCACGATCCCCAAGATTTCTCGGCCGTGAAACAGGGGGTGTAAGCCGTTACGTGCCCTGCATGTCGTAAGTCTTCTCGTAAAACGGCTTTTGTTCCGCAAACGGAAGTAGTAGTTTCACGATGACTCGTGCCCCGCGACTTACGCCCTCCGCGATGGAGTCGCGGCCGTCGGAGAGGATTTTACGATCGCAAAATAAGCGTCACAGTGTTGTTTCGTTAAAATTGTACTTATTAGACAGATATAAGTGTTCTGTACATTTCACGTCCTTTCTTTCCTACAAGTTCTTACTCCTGTCTCTTTGTGTACTCATCGTCCACATTCTAGATGATACGATTTAATTGTTTATGGAAGTGCTTCATCGATGTATTTCGTAGAAATGATAGAATTGTACAAATCAGGTCAATTGTGATACTCCGATGTCTTTTTTACGTGGTTCTACATGTATCAGAACATTATTTTTATATGTCACGTGTAGAGATTGGCCTTCGTTTATTTTACAGGTGGCTAGTATATTCGTTTGCAACAGGATTATCGTCGCACTACTCGTAGCAGTATAATTATTCATATGATGAGACAGATGACAGTTTTATAACATTTCTATTGCGATTTTGGATATGGTACAGAGGAGGTTGTCCGTTAAATTTTGTACAAGATTGATTTCCTTTTGTTTTACAATCTTCTGCGATAGAATTACTACGCAAAGTACAATTAAGTATCTCTTAACTTAAGAGGTTTTCATATCAATTATTAAAAATTTCGAGTCACTGGTTACGTGGTTATTTTTAGCGATATATTTTAGGAGCACGTTTAATGGACGCAGAATACAGGAATTACTTTTCCCTTGTTTTTTTTTATAGGTGCAATTACATGCCTGTGCATTGCTTATTACGCTATCTTTCTTTTTTTTTTCTTTACTTTCTCGAACGACCGTTTCACGTTCACATGTGCTATCGCATTAAACTGCTTTATTTCATTCAAAGGTTGATATTATTATTGAAAAAAGTCTTCGAAACCGTGAGTCATACTTGACGAACGTTGCCTTGTCCGTACAGTCATCGCTGATTTCTCTCTATCGCAGTGAAAATTGAGTTCGATGCGAAACCGATTTTAGCTGCTCGATGGCGGTTCGGTTATCCATTGACACTGAATATATTATTAATTCCATCATTAATAACACCATTATTAATTTGTAACATAATTTATGCATATAACTCGCTCCATTTAATTTAAATATGACCAGTTAATTGGTCCAATAAGGAGTTATTAAATTGCGAATATTGATGGGGAATTTCTGAATGCCCTTGGAAGAAGCAAGTTTTACTACAACGATAATTATCTTGATCGATCTGTTCCATTATTATTTTATTTGCATGTCTGCAAAAGTAAGAATGTAATTTATTAATAGTGATTTATCGTCACGTGATTTGTCAAATCGTGGACATGTTAAACTCATATACTGTTATATAAATTATTTATGAATGTTTGTTCAAAAAGCAAGTTATATAAGTTCCACCGCGTTATTTTAAACGTGGACTTTATTTCTGTGAAATGAATTTATTATTTCATAATTTGGTACACGTAGGACACAATACGTTGGAGATTTTTGAGTATTGTTAATTTTGCCGTTTATTATTTTTATTTGTATAACTTGTCGGACCCCCACGAGAAGAAGATAAATTATATCTTCTCACCCCCTCTTAAACACATAATTATTCTTTAACAAAGAATACTTTGAGGTTGTTATAAAGCGACCATACTTTCTCATTAATCTCTTACCGCTTACTGCAATGTATACCATATACTTTTTTTGCATTACGTACATACACTGCTAAATCATTAAACTGTATTTGTTTTCCAACTTTATGGAACTCTTAAATCAAGATAAGCGATAATTTTACTTTCTTTCGAGTAATTCCTATTTCTGTTTCCGGTAATGCGCTGATAACACAGAACAATACAATCAAGCTAGCATTTGTCACATAGTGTTTCCTTAAAATGGTTATTTTCGTTTTTATCCGTACGTTTGTGATTGTTTAGAAGATTTAGATAAAAAAAATAACAAAGTTGAGTTTCTTAATGAAATAATGTAGATCGACAAGCACCTTTGCCATAATGGTTGATGCTTTCCCTAGGTGTTTAAAATAATTTCTACAATTCTGCCCGTTAAACATGACGGTAATCGTTTAACGAGCACGAATTAGCGGGAATTAAATCCTCCTTATAAAGTAGAGATACCATCAAAGTCCTTTTTCCCGTTTTAATTATATTAGCGTAACGCTCGCATTGCAACGCGCCAGCGAATGATAAGAGTACCGAGGAATAATCGCATTCTTTTTCATTGTACCTCACTTTTGCAAACCGAAAATCATGCGACGAGCAAGCACGCGCAGTGTTTCAGAACTGAGCTTGCGATTAGCTAAACCACCAATTCTGAATAATGAAGAAATAAGAATATTCGAGGAGGAACAAACGAACACATCTGAGATTTTAAAGAAATTCAAAATTCATAGCGTTGAGACTGGAAATTGTGTATATTTCATATTTTCAGTAAAATACGCTATTCTATCTTTTGAAGCTTGTCCTACTGACAGTGAAAAATTATAAAAACGCGCACCTATCTCGCGAACGCTATAAATTACACTTTCAAACGTTCTGAACTCATTTTAAATATTGTTATTTCCCTTTTATCTGGCATGTTCATATCTATTCAGTAGAACGCGTTCTCGAAAATATTCTATATTTCTGCAAGCTCACACAACCGAAGAGATATATATATAAAATAAACAGCAAAAGTAGGGAACATAAGGAAACGTATCCGAAAAATAAATACAGGACTTTATTTTCTACCAGAGAGTTGAACATCTCTTGTTACACGAATTTTTTGAAACTACCTACACACGACACTGCACAGACCCTGTCAGAACGAATAATTTTCGGTACATGGAAGGAAGAAGGGAACGAACGAACATAGGGGACGAATATTAATATAATTTTCAATCGATCCAAGCACACCGTCATCCCCTACTCCTTCGCCTCGCCCTCCCTGTATATCGCCCATGTTTCTTGCTCGAATTTCGTACACACTGTCCTCGTCCGTGTCTTCCAAACACGCTGTCTCTTCCGCGGTCGTTCGTTCTCCGGAAATTTGCATTTTTCCAGTCATGTTTGTGCGAGCGCGCGTATCAGCGCGGCGCATAATAAAAAGGAACCACGCAGTCCGCGTTTCGACCATTTTTCCTCCTTTTTCGATCCCCATTACGCAAGTTGTATCAGCTCTCCCTTTTTTTCTCTTTCCGTTTCCATCCGCGACGCCGAATAACACGCTCGTCCCTCGATGGATCTCGCCGCGAAATTTATGCTATCGCAACATCTCGCGATTCGAGGAATCTATGAATCTGCGAGAACACGCGGTTCAGCAACGGGTGAACAATGCTGGTAGCGAGCAGAATCCGAGGAGAAACGGGGCACGCGAGCGCCGCTGCGATGTCGGATTTACATTTGTTTAATTTGCTTTCGATTTTGTTGAACCGGTCGCGTTGCTTCATCAGCGCCGCGTAAATCGTGCGCGCCGTGTTTTTGTTTCGGGTTAGGCCAGTTTTCGTAATCGATTTTTATAATTACGAGCCTTGTACGCGCGGTGAATGTTTAGAGGAACAAATGGGCTGCGTTGCGCAAAATACAGAAGCACGTAACTGTGGTCTCGATATCTGTTTTCTGTTTTAAAAGAACAGATAACGTATAGAGGACTGTATACGAGAAATGCCAATTATAGTAGTACAATATGGAAAATTGTAAAAGTTTATGGAAATGAAAGCTTTTTTTCTTGTTTTTTTTTTAAGAGTCATGAATTATGGATAGCATAGAGTATCGACATTTTCAACTTCGCGAGAAACAATGTCGATAAGCCTAGTAAATCTAGTTATGTCATAGTGTATTGCGTATACAGGTACAAAGAAAAGAGCGGAAGACCACGAACTTAGAAGTTGATAATAAACTAGGAAAACAGTCTACGCAGAAGCGTCGAGCGCGAGTGTATAACAAGGAAACTTTTTACTGAATTATTCCCTATTCATCGTATTCCTCGTACAGTCGCGGATAGAAAAATTCAGAGAACATCTTGGGCGAATGAGGAACTCTTCGAAATTGTTCGCGTTCTCCACGACTGAGCTCGCCACGACTTACACGCTTGAACGTAATTTTCCAATCGCTAAGAAAAAAATTGCCGAACGAAACATTAAGCGTGAGATAAGCGCGTCTGAAAGGGTTAAGGAAGGAAAGAGAATAAAGGGAGTCTTTACAGCCGAGGCTACTTCCACTCTTACTCCTCCATTTTGTTTTTCGACGGTTATCTTCGACGTGGGCGCAAGCACGGTCCTAATTAATGCGAAATATTTCGAGGAAACACGAAATATTTCTCTTTGTGCTTTGAAAGTATCGTTGCAACGTAGGTTATTGTTTTTATGGAACACGCTAGCGTTCATTAGAGGGAAATCTGTGTTAGTTCATAAAAGAGAGAATTGATTAATCATAGAAGTAAGTAATGAAAAATATGAAAGAGACAAGTATGATAATTTTTTATTACTTATTTATTTTCTTTCGTGTTTTTTGTTACTTATAATTAACAATTTTCTATCTTTTCTAGATGTTTTTTTACACAGCACAGTGAATATTATAATGACATTTAATGATTGAATAGGTGTCGGTAGAAGACGAAAACACACGATTTTATTTTAATACACAATCACAGAATATAGAAAACAGAATATAGAAAACAATTTCATTAAAACATAACAAGCATTATGCAATTCTGTTTACTCCTCGTGTAAACATAACAGAACAAAACAAATAGATGATACTACTTAGAAAAAATTCGAGCAGTTTTCCCGCAGGTTTGTCGATGTAGTTTTATCGTATGGCCTTATCATCTCACGCTCGATATCTCTTGTTCGATGAAAATAATAATTTATAATAATCATTCTTCCAATGATATCAACTGCGTCGATACACGCATTGCTGCCTTTCGTTCGATCTTGCGCGATAAACAATTTTGTTTCAGACTGTTCAGACGTCGAAACAGTCGTGTTTTTCACGAAGCATAACAATCTCGTTAAAAATTTATTCATTGCAAGGTGCGTGCATGTGAGCACCTTATTTTTTCGTGAAATTTTTGCGGTCGAGGTAAAGCGAAACGCGAAAATATCGGCACGGTTAAAACGCAACGCGAGGGTTTCATTTCTGCAAATTAAGATTGCCTCGTACCGCGGGCATCCGAAATTTGTTCGCTCCCCTCGAAAACAGGAAAGGCGTTGCGACTTTTTTTTTCTTTTTTTTGCTTTCATACGTCACACTGTGTCCGTGGTACGAATACGAGAGTTGTACGCGATCTCTCTCGCAACTCGCGACAATTTTGTAACGTTTATGTTTTTCACACATTTTTCATCCCATTGTTTTTTTCCCTCTCGGATATCATTGTAAGCTTTTTATCTCGTTTATGCATATTCTTCTAATTGAAAGATTGCGGTTGCATAAATGATACCGTTGTAGAATTACTGGGACGGAATTAATTATGAATCATTGATGTTCGATGGAATATATATATATATATATAATTCATTATTACAATATCGATAGAGCAGAACAGGTTTACGATTCGATGTAGATCTAATCTTTTATTGAGAAGATAATAGCGTTTGCCGTAACGTGGAATTTATACATACAAAATAAATCGGTAATTCGCGTCATTTTATATTATCCCACTGTTTCCTCGATATTATGAGATAATAATATAATATCAATTATTATGTTGTTTTTAACGAGGAGTCGTATCGATTACCTCGCTGCCTCGTTAATTTAAATACAGCCTTTATTAATTCCATTCGTACTCTTTTAAGTTTCAACAAATATTTAGCTCTCCGCTACTAATAATTACATCTCGTTTTGCTTCACGAACTCGTTCACCACTTCCTTATGGCTTCTAATTTTCAGTTATGCGAAAAGCCTCTGTCCATTCTTCATCCGTGCTTGTTTTCTGCATCGTTAACAATATTTTAGTCAGTGCTCCCTTGCACGAATCTCAGATAATGAATTTCCATTTTACCATAACGATGCGTATCCAAATATGATTTTTCACTGTCGACACGATTGTTAAACAATTTTTCCATACCTCGTACAGTATCTTAGGAGCATTAATAATCGTCTGAGAGTTCGATCGCCTCAGGGGTGACGCTGTAAAATTGTGGAGGCTTCGAGGAGTCATCGAGGGTCTCGATAACGTCCTCCAGAATCGCCCTTGTATCGGCAACGATCGAAATAAAATCGTGGTTGTTCACCAAACCGCGTCAGACTATCACCATTAACATTTAACACCCGCATCGAGTCGTTGCCAGATACGAGCCGCTCGTAAATTCACTGTGTCGATCGATATGTGTCGCGGGGGTGCGCTCGAGGGTTAGAGACCCGAAATCATCTCCGTGGCTCTTACGCTCGACGATTTTCTTTTTCTTTTTTTTTTCTTTTTTGTTCTCTTCGTGCAAATACCGTGTCAGAATCGCGCGTGACTTTTCATTAACCAGCTACGTGTCCCGGTAAAAATAAGGATTTCTAGTGAAACATCAGACTTTGGGGGTGGAAATGGCGGGGAAGATGGTGAAATACTTTTTTTCAGGATTTGGGCGTTATCGTTCGACCAATCCGATTCGCAAGATTTTTACCAGGGAATTGGGTTTTTTATAAACGTCAGAGAGATACCATTTGCTCCGTTCTAGAAGCATTTTAATGTGGAGTTTGATAGGCACTTTGTATATTTTTGCATGTTGTATGTATTATGCATACTTTTGCAAATTCACGTTCTTATAAATAGATTATCACCATTATCTAATAACAACGTACTGTTAATTGTACGTGAAGTACTCGACATACTCGAGGTGTATTAGACAAATTTTTTAACAAATTCAAATAATGAAATGGTTTTTAAAATTGAAAATTCAGAATTGAGAATCACCAATTGTTTTACAGTAAGGAATTCGAACGACGTGGAATCTTAGCGTAACTTCAATAAAATCTATTTAATCTAATTATAAGTACATCTTCCTCCTTTTTTTTATTATTTCTTCCAAGTCTTTTTTTGTACGTTCGTACGTTACGTTTGAAGTATTGTGCTCGATGTTGGAAATGAAACAGGATTTGCGAGCATTAACATAATGCCAGCCTCGAAGCATTAATGCGACGTCAGCGCTTTTCTGTTTAGAACCGTTTGCATTTTCGATGCTCGTTTCGTATCGTTTGAAACTGTAATATCGCGGTCGAAGCGAAACACTGTCGACCCTTTGTGAGACGGCTGCGAAAATTTTTGCCGATCACTGTCAATCCGTTGCGAGATCGCTGCGAAAATTTTTGGCGATCCCAATTTTTACTTTCGAATCGCAGCGGTTGGATTAAATGTCACGGGTCTCGTGGACGTCGAAGAAAATGTTAATTCGCGAAAATGACGGCGCGGATGGATGATTTATTTGAATTCTAAACGCGCGCGCATTAATCACACGCCGCACGTCCTTTCCCTTCGCTGGCTCGTACGTAGCCGTCGTTCTAATCGTGTATTAAACATTTACCACGGCCGCTGTTAATTCTAACCGGTACTTGGTATCCCGCGCGATTAATTTCTACAAATTGGATAAATTGTAATGTGTAATTAGAAGACGCAGTGAAAGGTGTTGGATTTATATTAATTGAGGTGCAGCGGACAATTTAGATTCGTATCTGACACGCGTGTGCGCGGTTTGAACGCGCGAAGAATGAACGGGTCACAGTCGATGGTTATAAATTTTCATGATAATTCCCGTTTTCGGTGGAAAATATGCACGCGGGAATTTATACGCGCCACGGTTGTCCCATCGTTCGCCTGTTTATGGCACTACGCTTCTCAGTTTCTCCTACATTCCTCCGAGAACTTCGTTCAAATATTTCCTGCCAAGTTTCTACGCTTTTTAAACTTCTCGATAGATTCAATCTTGCGCGTCGATTTTAATTTAACTTATTAAACATTCAATGCATCGAGACGTTTCTCAAACGAACGTCACGTTCACTGAAGAACTTTCCTCGGTTTAACATGAATTTCTTCGTGAACTTGTCTGTCAATTTTACAAACACAAGTACCCTTAAAAGTTGGTTCTCTCTACATTATTGCGATCAAGTATCACAGTCACCCGTTTCGAGAATTCCGCTCGTTTGATAAAATCGTAAGCAGAGTTCACGTTTCACTTCTTCCTCGTCGAGGAACCAAAATGGCCACGCGATCGAGGAATCCAGCTTCCATCGTTAGAACGCAATCGTTCCATGTTTACCCTTGAATCGTATCGTGAATGAAAAATCCAGAGGCAAGTCCCATTTACGCGGGGTCTGACCACGAAAAAGCGGGTCAACGGGTCCTCTAATTGATGTAACAGAGAATTCCGATCGCAACGGGGAGCGAATTAGTGGAAAGAGCACGGTCGCATCGGGGCTGTTAATTAGCCGGCGCTTGTGCGCCTTTTATGCTATCAAGTTCACAAAGTTGCCATAGGAGTGCTCGAACTTGCAAAAGTGAAAGTGAAACGGCGCTTAATTACATTATAACGAGCCGGGTACACGGCACACGGGTTCTTTCACTTTGTCTTCGGCTCCTCGAGCTTAATAGAGCCTTTTCGTGCCGGCCAATCGTAATCCGTTCTTCCGCGGCCGTTCCTCCGATCCCGATGAAATTTCGCGATACCATTGTTGCCTTCGTTAGAGGGGTTTCGTTCAATTTACATTCTCCTACGAATGAAACGCGAACAAGCTTGGTTGTTCTATTAGTCTCATTGTTAACTATTTGCCTCTTCGAGGAGGAACAACGTATTTCTGCAAAGTTCACTCGAGGCGTTCATCTCGTTCTTCTTTAAGAGATGAAACGAACGAACGTATGAATGAAATTGCTTTTTCGTTAGCAGATAGGAGAACCAACGTCCGCAAGACTATTTGCGCCGTTTTAGCTTGTGACTGGCACGAGTTGGTTACGTAAGACGATAAAAATTCGCAAGTAGTTATTTATTATAGTCGTTTAGTCGTTTTAATATGCCAGCTATATAAATTATTTTCACCATGTTTCAAAATCGTAATTAAAATTCTGTAAATTCGATTTAATCGAGCCGCTGTTCCTTCTCTCCCTGATTATTCATACCTGAGATGTTTAATCGATGAGTTTTCGCAACGAGACTGAACAAAGTGTGACGTTTTATTCGCGACACTGAATAATGTGGATATATTTAGAACGAACGACTGTCGAAACGCAGCAACGTTATTAATACAGCCGAGAATGGCCAGGAAAGTGGTTTAACTGTATTTTCTTCTGGGAATGCGGTGTGTACTGTTCGGATGGACTAAGTGGGACAGGCTTATTAAATAACGATCCTAGCATAGGTTCGAGGGAATCGAGTCGAGGCGAATTAATTTCAATGGGCACATTGTAGCGTTTAGCAGCCGTGGGAAGCGAACTTCGAGATTCACTTGAACTTGAGAGTGGTTCGCGTGGAATACGCAAGTTTTCCGACCTCTGCTAGCCATAAGTTACATCCAGAGGAACAAACGTGGACTCTATCCAATTTCGTTTCTGAACCGGTGCACAACTTCGCGTCTCATTTGAATATGAAGAACGTGCGCGCCGTGCGCGTTATCCTCTGCAAGACCATCAAGCACAGTCCAGAAAATAAACTCACTCTCGTCTGTTTGATTTTTCTACGCGAACTGACACTGTACCGCGCTTATTTTACTCGATTAGCGAAAAATTCCAGCCGTTAGGAAATAAACGCGCTGGGACGGAAAGAGTTTCGAGAAATAAAAGATCGCCTGTTTTTCTTGTCCCTTTTTAAATTTGTTTTGAACCGTTGCCGAGTTGATTCATGCTTTTCTTTAAGCGGACGATACTTCATTTGCGCCCCTTTAAGCGGAATAGCCGGTTTTTTAAGTGGTAGCTACTTTGTTCTTTTTCGACGGCGAATGGTTAGCTTTTTAAGTGGAATAACTACTTTTTAAAGTGGCAACTACTTAATATTCCTTCAAGTGGAATCTGTTTTATACTTTGTTAAGCGAACGAGATTCCAAGCCGGATTCCTTCGTCTCGTTTTAATTAAAATTCCATTATATTCCTTGAAACGTAAGCGTATACACGCTGCTTGATTAAAATTATTGAACACACAAGAATTACAGAAAAGCGTATCGAAGAATCGAAGAAAATTTATCCTCACTGCTCAAACAAAACGATTGTCTCCAGTTTTACAAAATCAAAGTACAGTAACAAATTAATCAGAAACTTTTAACTGTCTTTTAACCCCGATTCGCGTCTGCGTTCCGCGAAAAGTTACGGAGGGATGGTTCCGCACTGTCGTAAGGCGGTATCACGGCTCGTCTACCGGTACCGCCATTTTGGTGCTTGATTGATGGCCGTCCTAATGACTTCTCTCGCGAATCTTCATGGAAAACGTCCATCCTAGCCACTTGCCACAGAAAGACAGTATATCCAAACTCCATAATCGTTATCTAAACAGAATTCAACTTTCCATGATTCTATTTAGACAAATTTCAAGTTAGATCGATCCTTCCAACGATTTCAACAGCCGCTCGACAAAAGGAACACCAATATGCGACGATAAGTAGGGGTAAACAGAGGAAGACAGTATATCTAAACTCCATAATTGCTATTTAAACAGAATTCAACTTTTCATGATTCTACCTAGCCAAATTTCAAGTTAGATCGATCCTTGTGACGATTTCAACAGCCGCTCGAAAAAAGCGACCACTGTGCGAGGATAAGCAGGGGGTCTCGCGCGACTCCAGGAGTTCCCAAGCCCTGCCATAACTCACCCTGATCCCGAAAGGCAGATATCTATTTTAACATTTGTCCAGAGCCTTTAACACTCGCTCTCGAAATACATCGCGCGCAACCCCGAATGGCTGCAACGGGAACACGGTGTTCTCCACGTAGTGCCCGAAAGGGGCGCTCTCTTCCTTTTATTTTAAATCCCCGCCGGAAGTGGTTAGATCGGGGAGGCGGCTCGAGCGGCTGGAAATAATTTCCCTGTCCAGTATCCGGCTGGAATCGAACGGAAAACGAAAGAGAGGGCGAAATTGACCGCGATCGAACGGAACGACCGTTAAAAAGATCGCGGCCGATTCCGCGTGGTGGTATTATATTTAAACAGCTCCGATTCGACGGTGGCCTGATTCAATTTGGATCCTATAAATACTGTTCCTTTGTACTACCCCATCGTTGTCCACGCCACTGGTTCTCGTCACACTTCAACGAGAAGGCGAGCTCGAATTTTTGCTTTCACTACTTTCCATGGAATCATTCGTTTTCTGTCGCGATCCAGGTTTATTAGCAATGGTTTTCATCTGTTAATTGGTACTTGGAGCATCGTGTTCAGTCGTAAGAATATTTTTACTATAGTTTGTTGTACTGGTAGTGATCGAATATGGTTTATTATGGTTTAAATGTGATACAGAGACAGTTAGGTTCGATTTGTGGTGGGAGTATTTACTGTGTGCGAATCAATGAGCAATTAATTATCGTAACGAAGATTATGATTACAAATAAATGATTTCTGTTAGAAATTAATTGGCCATTTATCGAAGAGCGCAGTCGGTTTTTAAATGCTATTAGAAGCTTGGCCTAATCCCGGTAATCTTTCTGCCAGATTTGTCTGATTTGTCTGACCCATAGATTAGAAGTTAAATATAAACTGTACTTCGGATGATATAACTGTTCTGCTAGATTTTACATGTAACGAGCGCCGATGTTGCTACTGCGTATTAATTAAGCAATTTGTGCCCAATGCCAAGTTCACTTCGCATCGTGGTAATTTATTATTCATGGATGTAATAATAAAATCGCTGCAGCTGCTTTTATCTGTAATTCAAATTACGCCCCGACCAGCGAGCGTTTTGGCGTTAACGTAAATGTAATCGACCCGGTATTAAAATACTTTATTCATATTTCGATTAGAATATTCAAAGTTCAAGCAAGACCTTTCGATTCTTCCTTATTCTCACTGGAACTTTTCAAACTCTCCCTGTTATTCTCGAGGCTCTACAATTATTCTGAAATTTAATTATCATTTTTTACATTTCGATCATGATTTATCAAATTTCTCGAATTTTATTTGAGAGATTCTCCCGAGTTTTCTAGAATTTTTGAACTTCTCTGTGAACTCTGCGAACGCTGAGCTCGTGGCTTAGTGGATTTTAATATTTTTGGGAGAAAAAAGGGGACACTTTCAGTAGAAACGATATTCGTCGCCAGGCGAGCTGTCGTCCCGCAAATTAACGAACCTATGAATTTTTATGGTGCGCAAAGCGGCTCGAAGCGAGCTTGCGGTTTCGTTGCCAGTTGTCAATGGGCGACGTAGCAAATGGATGAAATAAATCTCGCGTGGCAACCGTATGGGTTGGAGACGTATGTGGTCAAGGCTTTGGAACATTTTATAACGCCTAAGGCGGGGTCGATACGTCTACACGGTGTCCTTTAAAAGCATCGGGAGCCTCTAACAAACCTGAAATAATTCACGATGCCAAAACTTTTTTTCTACACTTTGAAATATTTCAAACATCGAACGAATGCTGGGATTCTGGAAATGTTATAACGCGAACGACATCGAGGATATTTTAAACTTGTTTTCGTTCAGAAACTTCTCTCCAACTTTGATAAGAATCATTTTTAACGACGACAGCGATTTTTTTTATATTCTCTTGGAAAAGTGGAAGTCTCTTTGAGGAAAAGAGATATGCGCGTTATTAAGATATCGAAGAATACGTGTATTTGAAAATGTAAAGAGAAATAGATAAAATTATTCTCGATTGTGCACGTAGCATGTGTGCATGGAATATGCAAGGAAAGTTGCAGTCGATCCCAGTCCTTTGAGCCGTAGTATACTCGTAGATGATTGTGTTACATGTACACGTAAGGTGTGAATAACACAATAACGTGCGGTGCGAAACAAGTTTAAAATGTTACCGCGGTAGGGAAAAAAAAGGAATTCCCAACCGTGGGAAACAATCAGACATTTCTACACACGCGTTGTACTTGCAAAACGAAGGAACACACGATCGTTTGTAATGTTTCCATAAACATTTCTGTTCACATATTTTGCAATTCGCAAATCCATCGCACTTTTTATCGCTAATACCGTTTCAGCTCGCAAATATTTGGAACGGTACACGAAGTATAAAATATTTTACAGTAATTTATCGAGTACAAATATTCTACGGTATTTCACGATTATTACCAAGTGTTCAACATTTTTTAACGCACGAAAAATTTGCAAACAAAATATGTATTGGCTGCTGTTGATAATTTCCCTTTCATTAGCAAACTCTCGAACAGTTTTGTATCCTCGACAAATCCGATCGTATCTAGAGTCAAATATAATCAACAAATTTCCAAGCTAGTTCAAAAATTCGATAATCGAGAAGTAGGACAATGATATTCCGACGGTTTTTAAATCGTGCCAGCCCAACAACCGAGTAACACAATTACAAGTCGCGCGCAAAAATTACCCGTCCCTTTTGGGTCACAAGGACTTCATTATCATCGCGTACACAATCTGTACGGTACTTACCATACAATACCTTCGTTCATATCTGTACGCACTCCAGCCTGCTGTTATTAACACGTTTCCTTTCCTTTTCTCCCCCTTTCGGCCCCGTTCGTCTCCTTTTTTCCCCTCTCGCGCGCAGAGGCGAAGGCTTATTGCCGCGGTAATTCATGCCATTTCGTTGAACTTGCACGGCGAGCAACGATAAACCATCAAGAAAACGTACGGGACGGTGTATCTTTATCGCGATAGTTTGGCTCCATTGTTGAAACTTTCCTTCGACGGGTAGGGACGAGTTGAATCGTCGAGTCCCGTTCGTGGAAAAGTTGTCGCAACTTCGTATTACCGGCTGTGTTTTTTCACTCGCCGATAATCGTTGGACGGCGGGGTCACCGTCGAAGAAGTTTTAAAGTGAGGAAAAGGGAGAAGGAGGAAGAAGAAGAAGAAGGAGGAGAAACTCGAATCGTGTCGTTGATTAAGTGTAGCGGCGGTTTAGAATTGTTTCAGGAGGGGGTGGAAACGAGGGATGGGGTGGATGTCGACGACCGTGGTTGCGTATTCGTTTTTACGTGTTATTTATCAAAATCCACGGACAGTTGTGTCCGCTGTGTTTATTTTTCGACAACGAGTCGCTGGTCGCGAAATGAGTTGCATAATTATTTACGAGCCGTTTCGTGGGTGACGTTTGAGGATTATTCGATCGTGAGACGCTCCGCAGTTCGGTGACACTCTGAGCTATTTGTCAGTTTCCTCGAAACGTATTGTATTTCGAGACACTCGAGGCGCACCGTGCGAACTGTTAAAATTAATTCAAATTCATCTGTTCGAGCTCTGAGTCGCGGCTACGCGATTGCACGGGACACGTAGGCAATATTCACAATGTGGGTAATAAAGAGAGAAAGTGTCGGGGCTTGCGTCATACTTCTAAAGGCCCATTCTGCGCGACAGCTCGCGTCAGAATTAAAAAGGAGAAAATTAATTGGACGCCGTGGAAAAATTCCCTCCGAAGGCCTCTGAAAGCGTTTACTAATTCTCGTGTAGCCGTCGTCGCGCGTGCGATATGGTTAACCGCTTAAAAAAAGAAAAGAAAAAAAGAAACATAAAATCCAAGTGAACTTTCGATCCCTGTACACGAATAACTAAATAAATCTAACTTTCCTGTGAGATTCTCGAGGAGTTGATATTGGTCGTAAACGAATGGTAAAGACACTAATTTTGTCACGAGAGAAGCAAAACAATTTACGATGACGCGGGAATTCAGTTACCAAGCTTTTTTTAGACCCTTCGGTATTTTAAAGCATACATTAAAATTGATCCCAGGCGAGAAGGGGGAAGAGTTGGCTGACAGAGTGATGGATCGCTCTAAATGCTTCGATATATCCGTCAATTACTTAGAAATTGCGTCACGGAGGACAGTTTTTATTAAATAAAAACACAGTGTACTAGAAATACCGAAAAATGTTGCTGGGAGCAAATTACAGTAATCAGACTACAATTACGAAGGGAATACATTTATGCATCGACGCGCGATGCGCGTGGTGCCATTATAGATCATGGCCACCGCGTTCTCCAAGACGTTAAGTCACCGTGTCCACCTGGTATCAATGGTATCGTCGTCATCTATAAGATCCAGCCATTGTTCCACGTACTTGGAACGTTTTCCTCGAAGAAAATACCTCGTGGTCGATGCGTCGTTCCTAGAATCGTGTTCTCCAAGCGGCTGCATTCTATATTTCCACGTTCGCGAGGCGATAGGCGAACGCAGGATGGCCTACCGCGCGCTATACATCCGAGAGGCATGTACGACCAGTGTCCAGGCGGAGAACAAAGAGAGTATCGTTGATGTTTGTGAGAACGACACCAATTGCCAGGCAGAACGGCCAGCGGAGAGGTATTCCAGACAGTGTACGAAGTGGATGGCCACGTAAGCGTCGCCATGGATCGTTAAACTGAAATCTGTTATAGCAACCCCGTGCGGACGCGTTCGCAGGGTTCAACGTACCATTTTTATTCCCCTTTATTCCCCTTCGAGTCCGCGCTGTCGAAACCTGTCCGCGTTCGAGTCGAAATTTCGCTCGAAACGTTCGAAAGAATAGGGCAATTCGAGTCCAGATCGAGTTAACTTTCGGGTGGATGTAAGAGAGTTTTCGAGCTGGTTCGATTTCCTCTCAAGACTCCTCTTCTTTTGTCTGTCTTAGTTCACAGTTCGAGATTTCATGTGGAATATCGAGGAGAATAAAATCGGATTGTTGGATTCTTAATTTCGTTCGATTGAAATTTGTCTGGCCCAGATTGAACTCCGAATTTAATACGCGATGCTGGGAATATGAACGTGATTGGATTTACTTTGGCCCCAGGATCCGCCTTTTAGATTGGAACTTGTCTGCTCGCTGTGAAAATTCGAAATTTTATGCCGACTAACGAATGAAGTATAAATTCGATAGGACGATAGTAATTTTCATTGATTCCTCCTTCCTCTCTGTTGTAAATTGTATCAACGTCGATTAAGTCTGAGATTTGACACCATGGAAATAGAAGTTGAAGGGAGCTTAGTTGGTCCTCGAGTCTCCCTGAATCTTTTATTCGATTTTAGTCACCTCGATCTTCCTCGACCGACGAATTATGTCTGTCACGGTTAAATTTTCAACGAAATCTGATTTGATGTGGAATATTTCGAGAAAATTCAATCTATATTCCCTTCGATCCAATTTTAAGCGTTAATAAAACTTTGACACGTATTTTTCTCGTCTCTAGTGGTTCTCCTATATACAGAGTGCAAGTTAATTAACAACATAAGTCCAGAAATAGTGAATGTGCGCGAGAAAATAAATCGTACAATAACATTTCCTTTCACAGAGTGTTTCTCATCAATGATTCGTATATTACACTGAGTAAATTAAGTAATTCATGTTGTACCGTGTGTATTTTTATCGAGATGCTCGAAGGAACGTTTTTTAGGCCAGCAGTGGGATGCGTTAATTGTTATTGCAAGTTCCATTGAAGGATCGTTCGATACTTTCATTTCAACGTTTCTACACGTTTAAATTGTTGCACATCACCCCACGGTTTTATGTAACCGCTCGGTTGCGAAGCCCCGCGCCGATTTATACACGAGTAAAAGCGTGGAACGCGCGTCACCAGGTGTATCGTTCAAACCGGTTAACTCATTACGATTCATTATTTTAAGGAAAAATAAATAGTCGGTTTTACGACGCGCAGTGTCGAGATTATCGGGAAGCTCGACAAAGTTGCACGCGAGCAGCTTCCATTTAATGACCCAATAAGGACGAGCAGCATTCTTAACTTTCGCGAACGGATATCCACGCACACGGTTTCAGTGTAAAAAACTCGAATCAGAGTTCCATGACTGAAAATTAATTTGTCACAACAATATCGACGGTCCTTTCTCAAACATTTATACCGATTAACGTCCAGCCTGCGTCCTGATGCCCTTATACAATGGTGGGCGCAAAGCAACCCCTTTTCTTGGACTCACGTCGCACACTGACACTTGGTATTAACACGAACACGTTAAGTCGGTGAGATTCGTATCGCGGTTCTGGAGACGCGACATACCTTCGCCGAGGTCTTACGGAATTTTTCCCGTGTTAATCTCGCAGGAGAGGATATCTCCCGTGCGAAGTCGGGACCCTGGAAAATTTCTACGATTTCTCGAATTCCCTGCGATCCCAGCTGGCACGCTCGCGGATTCCCCTGGCCTCTCGCGATGCGTACCCGTGTCATCCGCCGGCTGAAACTCATTACTCATTTCTCGTAGCGTGTCTCTAATTGCAGCTACCTTAATTGCTCACGGCACCGCGTAACGTAGGTGCCCTGGGAAACGGGGACGTCATAAGACGCCACGCGTGCGGATAAACAATAAACGAATGGCCTGGAGCCCGCTCGCTCTCGCTTCATTGAAAAAAATCCCTACGAAACGACGGGACCGCCTTTTAAAAAGCACGCGGGACCTTCGAATCGGGGACAGTGCTGGCGGAGATGATTTTCCTCCCTTCGAAACCGACGAAAGCAGTTTGCGAATGAGACTTCATTTTGGAGGAGGTTCTCAGTTACACGAAATAATTGTTTTAAATTTGTATATACTGATGCGATCGTAAAACTGACAAATGTTTTATATATTCTTCCTCTTGCACACCCTCGTGGCGTCATTTCGATCGACGTTCTTAATCTTCGTGAAGATTAAAACACAGCTTGCTTCCATCCTCTTCGAACCGTTTTCCTCCATTGTAAACCACGAAGGAGACCAGAGAATTGTGAACCGATGCTCGCGAAAATAATCACGGAGATAGCACACACGACCAACCCCCGAAAGAGCCGAACCGCGGTTACACATATCATCTCAAAAGCAGAGAAGAGAGAGAGAAGAGAAACGTCAAGAAAACACCAAAAGGAAAACGAAAAAAAAAAGAAGAAGAAGAAAAAAGAGGAGGAAGACGAAGAAGTGCACTTTCTGTAGTACAACCTGGAAAGATTCCATCCCCCTCGTCCTCCTCGTCTACCTGTTTTCATCAGGCTGGCCAGTCGACGGGCCGCCTTTCATCTAGAATTCTCATTCGCTCGCGAATTTTCGACGATATCCCCGTATCGAAAAGCCGGAAAATATTAATGGATACACCGTCGGGGCTGTCGCTCATTGTACGCCCCTCTCGAATCAATACCACGGCACGTTGCTTGCTGGCTGCTGGTTGTTATTCCCGTGCACGGAACAGGCCGTGGGCTGCCTAGGCGATGCCTGGCTGGCTGGCCACGCTCGTGGCCAACTACGTTGCCCAATAATCTTTCGACCAGATGGTTTTCGACGTTATGAAACCGCTGGACCGCGGTCAGCCGGCCCGTTTTTGCTCTTTCGACCCGTTCAGCCCCGCTCTTTTGCCTGTTGCGATCCTGGAAAACTCGTCTTGGAGAATTGCGACCGGTGGTGGGGCCCTCTTTCGACCTCCACCGGTTCGTTCTTGACGCGAGCTGATCCTCAACGGGGTGGGATTCTCGAGGAGTTCGCGCCATTTCGATTTTCGTGTTTGTCCGTGTTGAAGTTTTCTGTTAGTGCCATTCGAAGCGTGATAATGCGAGACGCGATGCTTGCAAAATGTTGGGACACGGGTTAGACCCTCATTCAGGCCACGCTGGCTACGCGACGTTCGTCAGTGAAAGTCTCTCAAGTTTTCGAATAGAATACGTCGTGTGACGATGAAAGGTTTCCTTTTTTTTTGTCAAGTGTTTTTATTTCGCGTTCCATATTTGTGGCAGCTAGCTTGCTCGAGGCTAGTCGATAGAAGATAATAAATGTAGTAAAGGTAGCATAAGAATCGAGGTCATCCTTATCATATTCAAGTCATATTTTGATATACCAATGCGCTTCTGAAAAGATTGTATTTTAGATACACTGTGCACGATTTATATTTTACAGTCGCGTTCTTTTTTTTTTTTTTATTTTATCGCAATAGTTTATTCTCTAATCGCGATTGGGAAATTCTTCGACGGCGAATCAGATTGCAACCAACGTCGATTACCCGCATCGGTTGACGTCACGATTTAAAGAATTGATAACTTTAACAGGTGAAGCCAGTTACCTTAAATTATGAACACCTTTCTACTCGCGAGGGATTATGAAACATCTGCTGGCTTTTAATCCCCGTTAAATCCCTGATGTTTAATACACACTGTTCGATACTTTATTTCGTCGACCAAAACTAAAGGCAGCAAAACACGAGAGCACGTTACGCAATTAATTTCCCTCGTTCTCCGGTACAGAGGCGAAACGTTGCGTCTTCCTACCACTATTTCGACAGGAAATTGAAAGGTGGGCCGGATAAAGGTAGCAAAAATCTGCTGCGTTTCGTGCCGACTAATTTTTTCCAGAGCTCCCATCAGTTTCAGTCACGAAATCGTAATCCGGACACAATAGACCGAGGAGCCGAAACAAAGAAAACACCGCAGTCTCTCAAAATGCAAACATTTTCTACGGTCTCGGTTTATTTATCCGGGTCCTCTCCTAATTTTCTTGAAAAATCTAGAAGATTTCGCCGCTGCCCTCGCGTCTGCTAAAATTCGTTATTTCTTTTTTCTTTTTTCGTCTTCCTCTTACTTATTTATTTATTTTCAAACGGCTCCTCCACGTCGAGGCTACGGTCGCGAAATCGCAATCCAGGCACAATGACTTCACTGTGCTCGAGTGTCGGTTTTATACACTCCCGCTGGAAAGTATTCGGACGCCTGCACAATTGCAATAAACAGTCGGTTTGTTCCTGCAAATTCTCGTGTTTGCAGAAGCAGCTTAGAGTAATGAAAGGCAAACAGAGAGGGAGAGGGAGAAAAGGCATTTATCTTCTTGGTCAATAAGCGAATTTGCGTGCTCAGAACGCTGTCGCGGAGAAGACGATGTTGGCACGATGTACATAATAAATACACTGTAATTATTTTAATTCGACGCTGCAGTGATATTGATGAAGCGGTATGAAACGTTTAAATAACAACGATTGACGTAAATGTAACAGAGAGAGAGAGAGAGTGATTCGTGTAGAATGTGCGGGTACCATAATACTTTTGAACGGATGTGTACGCTTAGTGATGTAGCCCCGGAAGGCTATTATGATGATAGTACTTTCATTACGAAAGGTCTTCATTATCTTACCACGACTCGATCTACTGGGATCGATATCATTTCCCTTTTACATTTCATTAAACGCGCGTATGGAACACTATGGTGATTTCAGGCTCAAAATGATTCTGTGTTGGATTCGTGGTTCTTGTTTTTTTTTTTTTTTTAAGAATTGTTACGTGGATAGATTGTGGTGTATCACATTTAATTTTGATATAACGATTTGTAGATAGATGTTTCGTTTATACTGGTCGTTTGTCAGTTGAACGTGGGCAGCTCGATACGTACTTTAAGCTATTAAACTCGGAAAGAAACAGCTTGTCAATGACCCAGATATCCAGGAACGTAACGTTCGAATTCCCAGTCCGCCGACTCACCCAATCGATCCCTCTTCTTCCACTCATACTAAATCCTGCTGATAAAAGGTCCCAGGAATGAGGTAAGGAAGAAGGTGAAATCCTGGAAATAGAGGAGAGCACCTTGATATTAAATGGAGTAAAGCACCTTCGATGGAACGTCTCACTTCGAGAAGCTTCTCTAGAATCTTTTAAAATAATACAATAACGAACATTTAAATACCTTCTAAGAAATATTCTAATCAATATTAAAACCGTTGACTCCAAAATAACGTCTAAATACGTACATATATTAATTTCCATAATCTTATTCTAAAAAATTTCGCCTGTTTACAATTCTGAGAAGAAAAGTTACGCTAAGAGTGACATTGTTTGAACAAAACGATAGAATTTCACCGGAAATTTAATATTTCTAACACTTTCTAATGGGTTGCAAGGTTCATGCGACGCAGCTGGGTTAGACTAGCAATTACCCCCTCTTCTGTCTATCAATTGTCCATGAATGAAATTTTGCGACGCTGATGGATTTTCAGAGGTCTCCCGTGCGGCGTGCAACCCCCGGAGCCGGTGCCAGACCCCGATGGCGACAAATTGGCCACGATCGCCGCCCGTTTCAGCTACTTCCAGGAGAGGAAGAGCACGCTGGCCGCGGCGAAAGTCGATCTCCGTAGGAACATCAATCCGCCAGCCAGGTACAAGAATGCACGGCCAACGGTCAGGCTCAGGCCGCGCCAGGTGCTCTGCAGCAAGTGTAGATCGATCTGCAACGAGAACAGCGAGAACGTGGACGTCAGCAGGAAACGGAAGCACGACGAGGTGCAGCAGGAGCAGCAGCAACAGCAGCAGCAGCAGCAGCAGGCGCAGCAACAGCAGGTAATATTCTTCTAATTTGGGGAAACGAAGGGACGGGGGCTGGCTCGGCTCTAGGCGGTTCCTAAATTTTAATTAAAATTTTTTGGAGCTCATAGCGAATGTAATTTAATAATCCGGTAGAGCGTGCGGCTCGTTTAAAATAATTGAACCTTTCTCGTTTCGGTTACTCCACGTGCGAACATTCTTGGCTTCGATTGTATTTAATTAGCCGTTTTTTGGTTATACACACCACCTGTCTCTTCGATTCTTCTTTTAGTTACTTTTGGGAAGGAGGTATCGCCAATGGTGAGGACGCGTTACTGTTTAATATTTAACGGAGTTCGTTGGCGTTAATGCCTCGAATGGTAAGAATCGTCGAGTCTGACGTTGATCGAAGAAAGTTTCGAAGACGTAGGGAGTCCGCGCGGAAGGATAGGGCAAATTGTGTTTTAGCAAAACTTGAGCGCGACTGAACACGCGAGACTGCGAGGAAGAAAGTCACACGATTTCGAACTGGAGGAAAAGTGGCTTAAAGCCGTCGTCTTACCAGGCGCACTTACATTGCGCGAGTTGTTTGATTCTGGCGTGGCAACTCGCCTCGCAACTTCTTCCTGCTTTGGCGCAAAGTGTTCTAATGGTACATTTAATACTGCCATTTCCTCGCGCGGTGCTCGCGTCGGACTTAAAGACGCTTTATTTGCTGGCTCGTCGTCAGAAGGAACTTTCGTTGCAGCGTTTCAGGTCGAGATTCATATATTCGTGACCCTTGTCCAATGTTCTCGAATTTTAGCGAAACAATGCTGACAGATAATGATAGGTGAACGATTTTTATCTCAGTAGCATCGACACGCTGCGCGAGACACGTGGAAGTTGATGTAAATAACGTTAAGCTGCGAGGCAACCTGCGTAAAATTACAAACGGCATAGTCGTCAGGTGTTTTTGCACGCATCGATAAAAACGTTTGACGTTTCGATTCGATTAGGTCACGGGCCACGGGTCCACGAGAAGAAGTGATCGCCGTTGCGGTCAGCAGCCGCAAAAAAGTTCGAGGATACTGTTCTCCGAGTGCCAGCCTGAGAACATCACTGTGTCGTCTCATCAGGCTGCGAAATCCTCGTCGTCCACCGCTTTGAGCCCTGACTCGTCGAAGCTTGGACCATCTCTCATCCCGAAAATCTCGAGACTCCAACCGAACGAGATCAACAATGCCATGCAAGGAAACGGTCAGCGTTTTTCCATTTTCTCATTCGCCCCTGCTCGTAACCGAAAACATTGTACGATACATATTAAAAAAAATTTGGGACGTGTATTACGCGCTGTTCTGTTGAAAATCGACGTTCGTACTCGACGTGGCTCGAACTTTTTCTCGCTTCCTTTAGGATCACTTTAAATATAAAGCAAATGGTACGGTAAGGTTTCGTCGAGTTATTGATTCTTTCTTTTTTTTTTTGTACACGCTGTTTCATAACACGCGGTCTTAATCTCGTTGAAACTCGCCCTCGACGAAAGTGCTTGAAGCAACCACCTTAGGCTTCGATAGTAGGATTATGTAAGGCCAATTTGCAAGTAACGAGATTGCACGCGAGACACGTAGGGACTGTTTGCCGCTAGCCTGCGATTAATTAACTGTTCACGCGCGGCAGAAATTCGGGTACACCCTGCTCAGTGAAGCGTTCACGTAAAACCGTACGGATTTCGTTTCTCCGTTACAGAGAAAGTGAAAATAGGCCAGTCCTATTGGAACAATAGAGCTGACGAGGGCGACTCGTCGGCGAACGCGATGGAGCCGACGGAGGAACGTATGGAGTCGACGGACTGCGACAGCAACCCGTCGATGGCTTACTGTGCCACGCCCAGGAGGCTCAGCAGCTCCTCCGTCGAGAGCGCGAAGATCCCAGAGGAAGAGGAGAAGAAAACGTTCGCGGCGGCTGACTCGACGATGAGGCCAAGGACGGGTCGTGTGCCGCGGAAGAAACGATCAGTGGGCTCCATGGAGGATCTGTGGGACGAGACGGTGTTCGAGGACCCGACGAGAACCGCGAGGACCACGCCTGTGATCAAGATCTCGTTTGGCGCGCAGGGCGAGGGCACCGTTCTCAAGATCCCCGCGAAAATTCAGGACCCAGAGTACGAACAGGAAACCGACGAGGCTGAGGACGCTCAGACGGAGACGGAGAGGGACCCGTTGGAGTTGCCCAGGAATTTTGATAACGAGTACGATTACCGCGAGGACGGAGAGGAAGATGGACAGGAGCAAGTGGATCCGCAGAAACAGGGCGTGAAGGACGCCAGTGCTAAGGCTGCGAAACGCGCGCTGAAGAAAGCCAAGAAGGAAGCTAGGAGGAAGATGCTAGGCGGAGTTTCGCCAGCGAGATCTCCCTGCAATGGATCGCCACGGTAAGATGTTTGGCTGATCGAATGTACGCGAGAACTTCGCGATGAATGTCGTGCATTGTAACGAGCAAAGTTTCTTTCCTCCAGGTACAATCCCACGTACGACACGTTGTCGTATCACCGGCGCAAGCATAAAGTGAAGCATAAAAAGAAGCACAAGGAGGACCGGAAGCACAAGAGCCAGCAGGCGCAGCATCAGCAGCAGCCTTGTCTGGAGTCTGGTAGCACGGAGAACCAACAGAACTGGAACGTCCTACCGGGCAGCGAGTCGTACACAGCCATAAAGGAGCAGTGCCTCAAGCAGAAGCTATCCATATCTCTCAAGAGATTGAACACGAACGCTTATGCTAGATGTGATTATCCCGTGAGCAACTCGTCCGGGTGCAAGAGTCCTGGCGCCAGCAGCGACGAGCTGAGCGAGCAAGAGCCCGAGGTGGACGCGGGCGAAACTGCACCGGACTTCCCGCCACAGTCTCATCCTTTGATGATGCGCCTCGCCGCGACACCCGTGGAGCATTGTCTCACCGCCAATGGTAGACGGATGGACGTTGGTGACGTGGTGTGGGGGAAGATTCACGGGTTTCCCTGGTGGCCAGGAAAAGTAGGCATCGAAATTTTGCTCTTCGTTCTTGTTCAAACTTGCTGTTACTCCAAAAGTGTGCACGATTCGTTCTTCCAGGTCCTCAGCATCACAGTCTCGTGTAAAGAGGACGGCACATCATCCGGGCCGCAAGCTCACGTCGCCTGGTATGGTTCTTCGACAAGTTCTCTTATGTCGTGCGACCAGTTGAGTCCATTTTTAGAAACATTCAAGGTAACTATCCGACACACATCTATCCGTTGGAAATGTTTGTCGCGTCGTTTCAATATTAAACGCATTATCATGCGCGTTGGTACACTAGGATAGTCGCTCCTCTTGTAATAAGAATAATTTGAAGGAATAAGTGTACCAGAATCGCCAATTTGCTATTTGCGTAATCCTTGACCCGGTTCCCCGGCCGTTTCAGACGCGGTACAACAAGAAGAAGAGAGGTCCGTACAAGGAGGCGATACGACAGGCGCAGAACGAGGCCCGAAGTCAGATCACGCCTAACTCGACGAGCAGCGTGCTAAACGTGTGTGGCTCGCCGCGCGAGGTCAACGTTCTCTCCTAAGGGAAGGTGCACGCCGCTCGACACCATTCCTTTAACTGCCGGGTATCCGTCTGCGGAAGTATTAATTCTAACGGCGGATCGAACACGTCATGTAATATATAAAAACAAATTTTTGTACATAATTGACCTTAGCATTAATATGGGGATAGCTCTTTTCGATCGATGTTCTAATGTTCAGTTCAGCCGCGCCTGCTGTCGTCGTCCGCGTTCAAATAATTGACTAAGCCTGGCTGCTGACGAGACGTGTCACGCTCGTTTTTTCCTCATTACCCACGACCGTTACAGCGGTATATTGAATCGCGCGAGGATGTGCAGAGGAGAGACGCCACGAGAACCAGCGTATCGCGCAGGGGGGCTAGCAGCGAGTTAGCGAGCTGTCCCGGTGATTCTGTCGCTGCATGTGATACTAACATAAATACACTGTGACGGGCGTCTAATAAGAAACGGAGCCAACTAGTGCCACCTAGGTTCACTTTTTATCGCACTGTAGTCGCCGCAGCGAATTCGTGTTAGTGTCACATGGCGCGACAGAATCAACGAGACAGTCTGCACATGGCGGTTATTATTTTTAAGCGCTGCGTGCGAGATGCGTCGCCTGCGTGTCCTCGTACGATTCGACGGAACGCTGAAAGGCTCGGTTACGGAATGAAAACGCGCGAGACTGCTCGCTCGTCTGCGCCAAACTGAAAGGTCCGCGCAGATCAATGTGGCCACTGTGATATTGGGACATCGCGTCCTTATTTTTTTCCCGCAGATCTGTCCCTTTTTTCCGCTCGCTAAAACACGAAGCCAGAGGCACGCGGGCGTTAAAAAAACGAGCATCGCGATGGTAATATCGCAACGTTCAGATGTTGTAACCGCAAGGCTGTGGTATCGTGACGCGCGCGTCGAGCGATCCAAGATCCACGTCCGTCTCCAACGTCCGCTTTTTCAACGCTCCTGTGATGTCGGTCTAAAAATACGCGTACGCGTACTTTTTCCACGTAAGACCTCTCGTGTCCGCGTTGGTTCGCGCGGACCTTACAAGCCCAACGGTGACATCGACGCTGAATGAAGTTTACTGCCATCACTGGCGTGTTTCTCTTCTTTCTCTTTATTTTTTATCCTCCGCTTTTTATCGAGCCGAACACTTAGCGCGTAAGGAATATTTAGATAGGGCATAATCTCTAGAGATGACACGTCAGCTCTCGAGAAAAATAATTTCGTACTAAAAATACGACCTATCATCTTCGATGGCTAAACACAGAGACACACGTTGACACATGTTGACACATAATTACAGACACGTACACGTATAACACGGGTGTCGTCACCGATGACTTAGCGATGCTCGTTTACTTAAATTTCCTCGTATGCGCGTATGTACATGTTACACACACGTATATAGATTCACACGTGTATATTTGTATTAACGGTTTCATTGTGATCATATCGGATCGACGACAAAGTATTCGTACTTTGCTCCTCCAATGCGAGCCGTCGATCGTCTTTCGTTAAGGGAGGGCTGTTTTTTCGCTTGTCCAAATTAATTGCGTTTCGCGCACGCTAGTAGAACAATCAACGAATGGGATTCTTCGCAGCGTTTTACAATCTGTGTGTTATCTAGGAAAAAAGTCGAAGTTGAGCGCGTGACAGTGAAATACAAACGCGGAAGACAAGAGTTCGTAACGGGAAAATTATTTTTACCAGATATTATGTCTGACGCATCTGTAACACGATTGTTTCTCTTAATAGTCTATCGCGTGTCTTATTTAGTCCATCGTATGGTTTAAAATAATTTAATCGCCACGCGCAGCCTGGTTTCCTCTTATCGTTCGTCTAAATTACACATCACACTTTTCCAAGCATACTCAACGATCGAAGCGAAATTAAGCAGAGATTACTAATTCATTGCTCAAATTACAAGACACGTTAGAGTTTCGAAAACGTATCGATCGATGAGTTCGAACTGTCTGATCGATCGACCGGCCAAATTGTTTTTAGCAGCGTACAAAAGTGTTCATGCGTATAATGTGACCATTTGAATAAGGCATCGCGGTTTATAAAACACGATCTCGCGTTTCTTCGCTCATATTTTTACGATCACGCGTTCAGCATCGCTCGCGAGTTTCGTTTACGCTTCGTGCCAACACTGCCAAGGATTGACCACCTCGTTTTTTCTGTCTTCGTTCGAACGACGATCCTTGTCCAGCGGACAATTCCGTGGAAATTCTGAATTTCGATCGCCTCGCGATCAGTCATAGATTCACCTTGTCTGATTTTATCTTCTATAGATAAGAAACAATCGAAGTTCGTCTGTATCCACTTAAACAGTCATCACTGTCGTCTAACGATTTTCAATAGGTCCAAATGTTCGTAGACGTTTCATTCTCTTTGCCGTTCGATACTCTTTCTTTCTTTACCCTTTAGTCTTCGTTAATTTTTAAAACAATTTCCAAATTTCTCAAAGGATAGTATGTGAGTTGTGACAAGTACTTAGAATATCTTTCTGAATACTTCCGTTTTCTTCTTCTTCTTCTTTTAGCTCTTTGAATATCGAAAATATCTAACACGACGAAAACAATTGCTATATATACATATTCATAATTATTTAATGATAATTCAGAAAAGTGATATTGATATTAAAGAAAAAATATATTCCAGAGGGGGATGCGATAGGGTTACACAGAGTGTTAACGTCGAAGATTCGTCACTGCCTTATAATGAAACTTCTTCCATTTTTAATTGTTCGTACTATCATTTTAATTAGTTCGCATGTCAAAATGCTACGATGATTTAAAAAGACACTTCGAGATTTAATTAGAGAGAAAGAGAAAGAGAGAGAGAGAGAAAGTCGAGAACTCGTACAATTTACAAGAGCGAAAGTAATATGCTGGGAAAACCGGAGGATCGTGACGCGACACGAAAATCGTCAATATCGCGATATCGAATCGTTATTTCGCACGATATCAGCAGTCATCTGCGACGTTTGCTCAACGCTCGAGCGTTTCATCAAATCTCGAAGCTGTTGCTGGCCAGACGATAGATTCCTCTCGTTTCCACCCCTCCCGTTCTATTCACCCTCGAACTGTCCACCCTCTTTTCGATTTTCAAATGAGACGCGGAGGTCGCTCGAGATATCGACTCAATGAAATCTTCGATACGCGTGCCAGCGATGATTTTATGGAGTACGTGGAAATCGCGAGAAGAAACTGTACGCTTAGATGAATTTGTTAAAGGGAAAAATGATAGAAAAAAAAAGAAAAAAAAAGAGGATAGTTATCGTGTGAGGATGTACGATTCGTTTAGATAGATAGTACTCGATGTGCAGGTAGATATTTTCGTTAATCGATCGTAGGCTTCGTAGTTTATTAATCGACGATTAACAAGTACTCGACGATCGATTCGTTTCGAAGACGATGCCACGATCTCTGAGACTCGAGTCGAACGTTTTCACGCTAGCGGACGCGTGATGAGAAATGGTAGTTTTTTTTTAAATAGAAGAGTGGTACTAATCGAGAATATTTTTATTGAATTATCTGAGAAACATTTTTTTATATTTTTTATGTAACGTATTCATTTTTTCATGACAAGCTTTGCTATTTAAAAGGGAGTATTTAAACATAGTTAACTGAACAAGTTATTGGATTGTAACATATGGGCTAGAACGTTTAATTTTCTCAAATAGCTTGGATAAAGAGATTACTTCCGAGCGATCGATTTTCCATATCTTAAATGGTACGAGTTTTATTAGAAAATTTCGGTTTCTTTTTGCCGTAAAAACTGTTGTTGATTATTATATTCCACAGACAATTTCCAATTGATTATTATAATCGTTTAGCCGAGAACTTCGCATGCTTTATTTTCAGGTTCATTGTTAAACGTTTAGCTATAAATTACGAATATACAGTTGAATTTTGCTGTTTACTATTCTAGGTGTGTAGTACGATATTATCCACTATATAATGTTAACATAAACGGTGTAAGTAGCGAACTAATCCGTATTCTAATAATTTGAAATGTTATTCAAGCGTGACACCGAGGAATAATCAGTTATTTCTCTACGTTCCCTGAATAAGTATTTCATATGTTACAAGCCAATGGGTGAAACGAGTAGAAGAACGATAATAATTTTCAATCGCGAGCTACGATCAATCCTTTGATCCTCGATGACGTATCAGGGGTTCGTTCGTTTGCTCGAAACGTCGTCTCTGTCGCGTGGACGAAAAAAAAGAAAAAAATACGAAGGAAGGAGAGAAAGAAAAAAAAATGTAGGTGCGCGCGAGAGTAATCGATTCACGAACGTTGTCCCCCAAAATCGTTCGTCGTTGCTTGTCAACGAGATTGAAATGGTACTCGCGTGTACGGGCCAGGGTGGAGGCTCAGCAAAAAAGAAGTAAGTGACAAGCGATCGATCGGACGAAAGCTAGAAGATAGATAGATGAAATAAAATAGACAAATACAAAGGATGTGCGAGTGGAATAGAGAGAGACGTATGAATGGGATATAAGAGAAGAGAGGGGGAAGAATTGAGCGAGATGCTAAGATGTTTTTAAGTAACTGTGATTTTTTCAAATGTTTTATATATATATATATAGTATATATATAGACATGTATATGTACATTATACATGAATATGACACGAATTAATTTTTATGCATAATAGAAACGACGATGATAACGATGACGATATGCTCGCACGTCGCTGTGTTTGTACAGGCGTCGTGGGACATTTCTTCGGCTAACACATATCGGTTAGGGAAGCGTTTAGCGGCGTGTTAATCATCGCTGTTTAATCAATCATTCACCGACTCACTGTAATTCCCGTAATTTCGTAATCGATTAATTATTATTAGCGCGATTATAAGTATGCGCGAGTGGGCGGTGCGTTGCCTAAAAAAAAAAAAAAAAAGGATCATCCGCGTAGACGTAATACACGCGCGCATACACGCGTACACTTATGGAATTTCGATTCTGTTAATTGCTTGTGTATCGTATAAGAGAGCCACGTGTCATCTATGTAATATCATTGTATTCAGTGACACGCGCACACGTACAGGCATGCATACATGGTACACAGACACAGAGACACACGTACACACACGTACACTGTATATGTAGATTTATTGTATACTTTTTCGTCGCCTCCCATCGAAAGGATCGCTCTGTTCCGCCGTGTCGCGCGAATTCTTCGATTTCCTTCTTCTTTCTTCTACGCTTTCTTCCTCTTCCTTTCCATTTCTAGGTTTCCTCTCGCAATCGACCTTTCATAAACTGTTCCTAAAGAAAAAAAGAAAGAAAGAAAATATGCCACTATACCACGCTGAACCTCTCGTTGAGCAGAGCAAATTGTGTACATACAGAGCGAGAACGAGGCGCCATGGTTCTCGACGATACTTATCCCTTTCTTATTCGAACCGCGGGCTAAGCGGTCGCCATTTTTCCTCGCGATCCACCGGGCTTAGCTCTGGATTAGGTACTTAAATAACCGACAATAGAAGATAATGTTATCGCTTTTCGGTCCTTGGAGCACAGAAACAGCAAATGCCCCGGTGTAATTTTTATTCTCACGTCTAGTCGAGTGCAAACAATGATTGGCGAAGTTTCTTGGTCCTTGGTTTGAAGTTACAGAAGTCGAGGATGGAGAGCAGACAATTAAAATCGATCGAAGTACTTAGAATATATTACAGAACGCCATTTTCTAATTAACAAATATCCTTTTAGAATTCTAATTAAAGATGTATATACGGGTGGAATTTTTATTAGAATTCTAAGAATATCTTCTGCGCCGGAAAGAAAAGGTGTTTATCAAATTTTTTAAACGTCTCGCTAAAGATTTGGTAAAAATTGAAACAGAATTTCTGGGATTTCCAGGGGCTCCCAGAGCCGGACGGCGATTAGGGACGTACTAATTGTCGCTATTGTTTTAAATAGCGTCGGCTTGATTTGCATGTAATCTAGTAGACCGTGCAGCGAATCGATCAGTGGCAACCACCCCCCATCCTACGTTTCCCTCACGGTAATCCCGCTGCTCGACGAAGGTACGGCTCTGTCCTGATGACGAAGTGTTCATTTTTCGACGAAAATCCACTATGTGGAGAAGTGAGCGCACGTACGCGGTACGCGTACAATTGTATCTTTCAAACGTGCACGCAGAGGCGAATGATGAATTTCCGTGGTCCCCGTGATGAGTGAATACGAAATGCGAGGTATGTTTCTAAATGACGATATTAGCCGAGGGAAATAGACACGTATAAGTACAAATAAACGAGCCTGAATGAATGTTTCACTCGATAGTAGCCTCGTTTTTCTTCTTACTTTTTTTTCAATTTTTTTTTTTTTTATTACTGTAATAAAAGACAGGATGAGATCGTTTCCTTAAAGACGCTGGTACGATTCTAATACTAATTAGGTGTCTCTTCACGCTGTCTCATTGTTGTATATAATACAATAATAGAATTATTTTTATCAGTGGATTCTTATTGTAAAAATCGAATCTTCTCTGAGGTAACGGATAGCGTAGGACATCTCGCAGTTGTCCGTTTTGCGTCCATCCGTCATCAGCATGTCTCGTGTCCCGAGTTAGACGCAACGTGGACGTTCCAAAGTCGCTGGATGCGTTCATGCGTGGATTCTGTACGTGTTCAAACATTTGAAATCACGTCGAATTTTTGTCGAACGTGTTTATACGCGGAGACGTCTTTTGAGACGTCTCGTTTCGTAGCACAAGACGTTCAGAGATGTTTGAAACCTTATGCACAGCTACTGTGGATGGGTTTGGAACGTTTGTAGAGCTCTGTAGAAGCGTTTGGAACGTCCACGAAGACGTGTTCGTGTTATTTGGGATTTAGTAATTTTAGTTGATCTAGAAGTGCATCTACCTCCCGTGATTCGCTTCGCTTAGGAGACAAATCGAACGTTTCGTAGGCAGCGTTGTATACAGAATGTCTGATTTGAACGGAATACTCTGTGCGTATCTTTTATCCAGGCGATGTACGATAAAAGTAGACGAGGAACAGATAAACACAGAGCCCGGTAGATGTTGTATAATAAATTTCAATTTATCGTGTCAGGAGCGTGGTTCTCGAGGTTTCACGGCAATGCATATTTTTGATTAAAACGATATTGTAAGTCGAACGGAGTTGCAGGTTTTTTTCTCGCGGGCAATTTCGACTGCGTTTGCATTGTAGAGAGATTTTAACGTGACACGTGTTCTGTTTGATGTTGCATTTTACGTAAATGTGATAAAGTGCAATGAGAAGTACTTGGAATCTGTCGAGGAATTTAGGGATCGTCACAATTGTGTTTTAGGATGTGACCACTTTTGCTTGGATATTGTGTCATAAATAAGATTGGCTTTAGTAATAAAAGTGAAAAGGGGAAAAAAATGAAAAAAAAATCCTTTCAATAATTACACCAATTTTCTAAACTGTGTAATAAAAATTTCGTATAAATTCCACGATATCGAGTATAGAATATCTCCAGTATTCTGTATGTACGGATTCTTGTAACAGATTACTTTCAATAGCAAAGCCACGAATGAACGTCAACGAGTACAATGTCTCAAGTATTACGATATTTAAAGGCAAATTATCGGAAAGGTGTTCAGAGTACTCGAATAGCTAATCGAATAGCCTGCATACAGCATCCAAAACCGAAACAGGTACAGCAAAAAGACGACGAAAGTCGCTTGAAAAAAAAAAAAATGTTACAAGTCCCATGATCACCTAAATCGACCCACAGATGCACATTCGCCGCTGCCGATCGTAGAACTTCCGGTCATGACGCTAGGGAATGGCCGCGAAATCGATATGAATCGCTATTAAACGCGTATATACTGGACCTGTATTTTTTTAAATAAAAAAAAAAAAAATGAAATAAAAGAAAAGAAAACAGAAAGAAGATCGTCTTGCGATTCTGCCGTATAGTCGATCGTACTCGACGCGTATTCTGTAGACAGTGAAGCTTTTTACTATCCGGACGTTCGAAAGCTGAGAGTGTAAAAGAAAAATACGGATGCTGGTTTGAGAATGCTGGAAGATCGGTTCTCAGTTTCGATAGAAGAAAGTACGAATGTATAGGTCCTTCGAATATATAGATGTTTTTACAGGTTATTATAAAAAATACATTTGAACTTGTAGTTTAATAACAGATAAAAAGAAATAATTATATTCGTATATATGTTCATTATTAAATTTATTCATTTTATACTTTAACCCTGTCGTGGGCCAACCGTGTTATCCCAGGCATCCGTTTCTACGCTCCTTGTCACAGTTTTCCGTTCGATTAGTCGCAAATTTCCTTTCCTTCCTGCTTCAAGTATAATCTTCAGTGTTTATTCTCAGTTATTACGTAAAAGTGACGAGACACTGCTTTGAAGATTATGTTTGATACACAAACAAATACTCGAGTACTCTTATATTCAGGTAGTGAGAGCTCTGATGCAAATGCATCTGTTCTAGATTCTTCACTGTGGAAAGCTTTCACTTTAAAGAGCTTTCTTTTAACGATAGTTCGCTGGTTTTGCTCTTTCCTCATTTTCTAATTGTATTCAAAGATATAAATTACCATAGACTTAGATAATTAAAAATTGCTAAAAGAGTGCGATAAGCCTAAGAATAAAAAATAGAGAAGTAATAATGAATTACAGGCACGTAAGTCTGTCTAAACAGAAACCATCTTCACTAAGTAAACGTTTCACATTTGCAGAACAGAAATCGATGTACCATCCACGTGCTTATACCACAACCGGCACGTAATCGCTATCATCCAGTATCATCGTATTATCTCTGAAAGTGTAGTCTGCCTGCATTACCTGCACGTGTAATCTCACCGTCCTCTCAAACTTAAGGTAAAATACCAATCAATATAGTTTATCGTTCTCTCGAATTCTCATCGAACCCCTCTGACTTCTCTCTTTAACCACAAAACGGTTAATCGAAGAGAAAGAACGAAACAGGTGCCATTTTTCATTAGTTAAATGGTTTCACCTTCATGCTCCTCATCAAGCGTAAGAACTTAATTTCAATTCCCACGGAAATTATAGATTATGAAAATAAATAAATGTAAATTCCTGTAAATTTAAATAATATTTCTAAAAATCGACATATCAATGCAATTGCGTTCATATGAAATTCGTATCAATGTGAACCACTTGTAACATATCAGACTACTCAAACGCGATTTTTCCAAAGGAAACGATTACCGATCTTTCACGGGACACGCATGTAAATAGGAACTATCGAACGCTCGAGGCACACGAAAGCTGATCACGCGATAAGAAGTTCAGCTGATCGCGTAAGGCACGCGAGTGGACACGCAAGCGTTCGTCGGCGTATTATCGAATTGTTGCGCGAGTTTTGGAATATGCGGACGCTTCGATATTGACGGAACGAGCACGTGCGTAATGTAATTGTGCCCCAGATGGACGCAATCGATGGTTGACGCACACGTTCACCGGCTTCCACGATGATTTCTTATCGCCTGCACGTATACATACGTGGTACACGCGCTTTGGCAACACGTTTCGCGATCAGTAGCGTCGCGAACGGCCTGGCGACTGGACGTGACCGCAGATACGATTGTAAATCGATTATTCAAATGTTTTTGTGAAAAATTGTGACAATCTGGTCTGAGAAAACTGCACGACTCTTGCATTGTTCGATACTCAAGATAATCGCCAGTTTGGAATTGAATTCGTGTGAATGTTACTTCTGAAGATACTCGCGAGGATCGATCAACTTGGATACTGAATTTAAAGATATTTTCAGAGTAAGTTATTCATACCATCTGTAGACACCTCAATTACAAGCATACGTGAATTATGGTGGTTCGAATATTCTGTTATTCACGAGGAAAAAATAAATCCACGATAAATGAAGTCTTTCGAAAAGATAAGAACTACCTTCCTCGCTTTCAATTAACGACTGTTTATCTTATCCCGTATTGAAATAAATCTCCGAGAATAATTGCTTAATTTCATTTCTGTCGCGTCTCTATAGAAGGTATTATTTTCCGATTCGCGAATCGTCATTAAAAGACGATCAATCATCTATTTCCAACTCGTTGAGAAATGAAATTGCGTTCCATTTAAAGTGATATACCAGCAAACGAGTCCCATGACACCGTTACTTTGCCCAACTCGCAGAACAGAATTAAACGACGATTGTATCGCGATAGATAAGAGGTGACTGAAAAATCGTTTAATCAAACAGGGCGATGCAGCAGTGAGACGGCAATCGCGAGAAGAGATCCATTTTGCCCGCACGAGGGGCGCCTGGCAGCCACTGTCCCGGCCAGCAGGAGGCAGAGACGGTTCCATCGCGGCACTGCGCCTGTCCATTGCGCGGTTTCCGGCCGCGCGCGTCGCTGTGGACGCTCGAGACCGGCGCCTGGACGCGGTAGTCGCGGCGCGGACGCGACGCAGTGCTCGTGTGTCACCCTACGTCAGGCGCCGTGGAGGATCTCGCGAAGATGAGCCAGGATCACTGGGAAGTAAGTAGACACCGCCGTTTCTGGGGTGGTGGTACACACTCTCTCCCTTCCTCTTTTCCTCTTTCCAACGTGGCCACGCGTGTATCGTCCCCGATTCAACGTCCCGTGGGCGGCGGTGGACGATCGATCCGTCGTCGACGCCGACACAGGGATGCTCCCGTGGAAAAACACCGACCCCAGCTGCAGGCACCTGCGTCTGCTGTGCCCGGATAGTCTCGCGGACGCGATCGCACGAACGGAGTCGCGCGTGTCCGCGCGAATCTCCCCGGATATGGGAGCGTTTGATCGAACCAGGAGGACGACGACTGACGAGGGTGAACGTAATGGGTTGGGTGCACTGTGTGCGCGGGGGTGTGCAGCACGGAGGAGGGGTAGTATGGGTGTTGCTGGTTGGTGAATAGGGCTGGCTGTTGGTCTAGGATGATGGAAGTTGCTCGCTGTTTG
This sequence comes from Xylocopa sonorina, assembly GCF_050948175.1. Taxonomy (NCBI): domain Eukaryota; kingdom Metazoa; phylum Arthropoda; class Insecta; order Hymenoptera; family Apidae; genus Xylocopa; species Xylocopa sonorina. The sequence goes on along the minus strand of NC_135202.1, from coordinate 6,156,066 downwards.
GGGATTGTGCGGAATATGGGTCAGAAAGGTGAGAGAGGTTGGGCTCAGAGTGCCCAACGGGTTTTATTCTGGCTCGTTGGACTGGCGTCGGGTGGTTGATCTTTTGGTATTACTCTTTCGCAGGCGTGCGGAGATTGATGCGATTTTGCTGATTGCTTTCTGCGCGGCTTTGTTGACAGTTCCTTTTTACTGGATGTTGATTTTGATGGATTAGTTCGTGCGCGAGACGATTGGTATTCGTTGAGCTCGTGGCGGGGGTGGTCCTGATGAGAATCGAAGGACAATGATTCCCTGAATGGATATATTGGATTTTTCTGTCTGATATTTTATTTCCTTAAAAGATTGCTACAATCTGTAATTATTTTGTTAAAGGATACGCTATAATATTTAGTAGTAATAATTAAAAATAAGATTCTGCTTTAAAATTAAAATGCACCGTGGCTGGTCTTAGCTCGGCGCTATTTATAAAAAGGTATTGCCAATTAAAATTAGAAGCGTCTGGTTCGTGAATACATTTTCGATTTAGTGCAGGAGGAAATAAACTTCAGGAAGGGTCAACGATGGTTAAATCACTCCTTAATAGTGAACAACGTATTTTACAATACTCGCCTATAATATTACAGAATATTGGCTATTTATTATTAATAGACGCTGCGATGTAACATGATACAGATCATTATCTCAAACTGTACTAAACAATATGCTAACGCAACTATGACCATATCCAGGTAAATCAAAGTGTAAATGAAATTTTGCTAAAACCGTCTCACAGTAGAATCCAGACATTTCCAAAGGTTAACATCCGCTTAGTCCCGTTTCATCTTATTCCGCCGGCGAATACACGCCCGTATCCGAAACTTCCATCCGACCCTTTCAACGCCCTCCTACGTGTTCACATTTTCAACGACCCCTTCCAGCTATACGGCGATCTCCATTCACGAAACGAACTTCTCGTACCTCCGCCAACGGGACCGCCTCTAGGAAGTGGACGATAATATGGGTCACGTAGCAGAGACAGATCGAAAGGGAAGGCTACGGACAACCTCGGGAGATGGTCCGACTCGCGCCACTTTTAAAACACTTCGCGGTGGCCTCGCCGCGTTACTGTCCCCCGGTGTTTTCCGCTGCTCCCTCTTATCCGTTCGCGTCATGGATGCCTCCTACCCCTGTTTCACGGCTCCGTCGCCCACGCACTCCTCTCTCTCTCTCTCCTTCTCTCTCTCTGTCTTTCTCTCTCTCCTCCTTTTCCATCGCCCTCTCCCACGCTCACCCTCGATCTCTTTCTCTCAGCCCCTGCCTCTCGTCCAGCCACTTGGAGCTGCGCAAAATCGTGCGAGTAGCAAAGGAGCAGAGCACACCCTCCTGCAGCCGCAGTTGGAAATGCGATCGCAGTGGATCGTGGACGTGGATCCTACGATATCGCGCCGGCTACTCTGTCGAACCACTGGCCATCGTACAGGATCACCCTCTCCGTTTCGACCCCTCGAACGTTCATAGATTCGTCCGATCATAGCAGGCTGTTTCGCTTGAGAATGACAGCAGAAGGGAGTAGCAGGAGGGTGGATGAATAATTATTGCGGGAATCGGGCGGACAATTTCGTGGGACCGGCGAGGGGGTTGAAGGACGTTGCTCTTCGCTCGTCGCTGGCAATGAACGCTGCTGACGCGACGAAAGTGATCGCAGGGTCGAGGGAATTTTTGTCGAGCTGAATTTCACTTGGTCTTCGATTTCGATGATTGATCGATCGGTTCGTTCAACGGGTTCTCCGGTGATACGACACGTTTGCTGTTCGTTGGAGTGGTACGGTCATTGACAGCTGGGGAGTGGACGCGTTTGGTAGGCTGGATAAGGTAGAGATGACGCGAAGCCACTGAAAATGACACGCGTGGGTACTGCGGTGAATGTTGAGTCTGGTTGATATCGTTGGAATTGCAATTTTTCGCGTGGGTATATCTATGAGCGTTTTTTTTTGTCGATGTATAGATGCAGTGGTTGCAAAAAGTATTGGCACATCGTTTTAATTTATTTTAATTAAGTAATAGTGTCAGTATTTTTTGTAGATACCACAAGTTCTGTGTCTTTCTTTTCTCTTTTCAACGTTTGATGGGGTTAATCGAGCATTCTTTTATTTCGTAATTTTCAGGCGAATTATGATACACGTGTCGTCGGAGAACACTCAACGATACAATCGTGTAAAGCGCAAGGGCGCTGCGTTTCTCTCGAATTTGTTTAAATCGAAGAAGCTGACGTTAGGTATGAAGATCAACGAGGACGACGAGATGGAACGTGCTCCAAAAGTCGAAACACCAGGTGAGCCGAAAAGAACATCATCGAAATGTCATCGCGTGTGACCAATCGAGTCATCGAATATTTAGAGAAAAATAGGGGTGCGAATTGTTAAAAGGTTATCGCGAAAGAGCGTGGCCACACGCGCAGGGGCGATGAAATTGTAGGCGTGTACGTTTCGCAAGAAAATGAGGGAAATTCAGCTGTTCAGATGCGGAACAGTTCGATGGAAATTAAACGTTCCTTAATTGCTCTCCCTCGAACTCGCTTGGAAACCACTTTTCTCGGTAGTGGCACGTGCGAGGAAAAGTTTCGCACGCGTGGGCACATCGAAAGAAAAAAAGCTGGGTGAACACGCGTGGGAGACAGGAAATTTTTTTACAAAAGCTCAATGATTTATCGAAGTATTTCTTGGCGAAAGAAAGGCTGAATAAATAAATAAAGAATAAATGCACATTTTTATAAATAATATTCTTAACATTTAACTAAATAAAAATATATATACACATATAATTTAATAATCATAGCAATAGAAAAATTGAAACATCTAGATCATTGTGTATTACACACACAACTAGTTCAAAGGTTGACTATAATTTTTCCACGAACAAATTATCGTTATCATTTGTTTTCTTAACGATTATGTTCACGAAGGTTCGTGATGACTATTTTTTACAGATGGAATCTATCGTTGAACGATATACTTTTGCTGAATTACTGGGTTTAACCAGTTGCAATTCATCAAGTGAAAATTACATATTAAAGACACAGTGGAATTTTTAAATAATAAAATATGTTCCGTGCTGGAAGATACCAGTTAATTTCCGAACTTTTCCATCGAGCATATTAATATTGAGCCAGCGTTATCGATCAAACAATTACTTTTTGCTTCTCGTGTCTCTCCGCTGACACAAATTGTAAACTTTTAAAAAGAGGGAGCCCAGCCTTTTTTTATAAAGGATATAATTATAATAACCTTATTAGCTATATTTTAAGAGCCTCCCATATTATATTTGTTACACGATGGGACATATAAATAACGAGAAATAACACGGTTATCAATTAACATTTATTCGTAATTACAATTGCAAATAGAATTACGATAAATGGAAAGAAATACAGAGTGGGAATTTTCAATTAACGACAAATTCGTCGTCTCGAATCTCGCACGAGTATCCCAATTAATAATCGTCCAATAAATATCTCCTCTATTTGAAACTATTCGAAGAAAAAATTGTCAATTGAATCGAGATAAAACAGCAATTGAATTAATTCCCCTTCTGTTGCAAAGTACTTAAACTCTAACAGTGAAAACTCATTCCGTGGTTGTAGCTTGCTTTTTTTTTTACGAACCACACCCTTCCTTCTTTTTATACCACGTCTACCTTGTTCAGAGTATATGTTTAGCGCAAAAAAACGCATTAGCAATATAAGAAGGGTATTGTTTAATCGATGGATCTTAATGGTTTCTGTTTCAGCGATCATCACGAACGCCTGCAGGCGCAGCGGCAGCGAGAACGATGCCCAGGTGTCGAGGATTCCGTCGACCTTGAGCGTGGCGGCCGTCGATGTCGTCGTCGCCTGTCAGCCATCACCGTCGCACTCTATTCTAACCTTGACACCTGGTAGAACACGGAACATCGATCAGGATATGGAGGCGCTTAGGCTAAGTCGACAGGATAATCCTTTCCTACAGGTTCGAATCGATAAGTCCCCCCCCCCCCCCCCCGTTTCTTGTTTCCAAACGAACGATAGGGGTAGCGACGACAGAGGGTGGGTGGCTGAGGACGCAGGTTTGTCCTTCGAAATTGGAGACGAGAAGGAAAACCTCGCGAAATGAAATGTCAGTGTCTGAAAATTGAGAACATGCGATAATTGATTTTGAACGACGCCTGGGGTTGGTCTTTGGGTTTGGTTCCCGATGACTTCCGGTCCCGTGCTTCGCTTGAAACGAATGTCATTGGGGATCGAATTGAAACGAAAGCAATCAGACATTTTGCAGGCACGACACGATTTCGTTGCCTCAATCTCAATCGTTTCGTACGATGACGAGGCGGAAGTGCTTGTTACACAGTGGACACTGATTTTCCAAGAATCCGTAGGATCGTCCACTCATTCACGTTTCGCAATCAACGTTCGCTGTTTCATTAACCGTTTAGCACGCCACAGAAGCATAATTCATTCTCTCCTGAAGCATAGCGATCGCGTACAGTGACGCACACGTTCATTCATCCAGACTGTCCACTCTAATTTCTGCGTTAAAAATAAAAAAAAAATGTTAACGGGGTGGTGCGGCGTTTATTAATGACCGATGAATATTTATCGTTTTCATCTGAAACGGTCTACATAAGAGTATACTAATCGTGGGTTCTTTTGAATGAGAAATGTAACCAGGCATTTGTCTCGCAGACCGTTTTGCAACCCTTTCATTAGCGAGAATAACTAATCAGCGAGAACAGTCTCCGTGTAAAATAGCACTTTTCAGTTGTTTTGCGTACGGATAATCAGAAGCAAATATGGTTTCGTAGTATTCTCATTGCTGGATTTTGTGCGATGTTTGCGCTTCTTGAAACTGGTACCACGAGCGGAATAACAGAAGCCAGATTCCAGAACGCTGGAATCCAACTTGTTCAAAGACGCAGCTCATTAACCCATAAAACTCTCCACGTACCCCACTTGCCTTCTATTTTTATCCAAAGAGGGAAAAAAAAAACCTTTGCCCTGTCCCACTTTTCCACAACGGCTCCACACTCGACCACAAACGCCATACTTCAAACGCAACATGTGGTTCGAATAATCAATTGCATCCACGTTTCTCCCAGCGGTGAACTCGCGAGTAGTTCCACTTCTCGCATCGCAGTCGCCCTGTATCTGATTTCTTCTCGAGGAAAAAAAAGAAGAGAAAAACCGTGCATCCCATCACACGTACACAACTCTCATCGCCCATCGATTCTGCCACGATTTAACTCCAATTTCACCAGCTAAGGACGTTCACGCATATCCATGACTCACACCACCGTTCCCAATTCTTCGAAACAACTCCACCAGTTCTCAGCAAACCAATCTCATATCACTTTCGTGAACCGACGTGAATCACTCAACGATAAAAATTCCCGTTTTCCAGATACTGGCGAGTCGCGAGAGCCTGGTGGAGTCCGTGGAAGAATCCGAGTCAGACGACGCCATCCTGATGTCTCCGGTGAGCCATTCCCTTTTCTTTTTTTTTCTTTCATTGTTTTTTCTTTTACTTCTCTTCGTTTCGCCTGGCTCCGTTTCGTTTTGTCTTCGTCGACGCGAAAGGAACATCGATCGACGTAGGTTGCATTATTAATGCTCGCGTGAACTTGATAACGGGGGCGAACGTTTGCGAGGCAAGGGCTCCTTCTTCCTTCCTCCTCCACGGTGGTGGACTCTCCCTAAGACGGCTTATTTCAGAATAGATCGACGCCTGTTTCGGGCTGTGTCAGGTCCTGGACAAAGGGCACGGGTTACCAGGTGATTATTTTTAGTTGTTTTCCCCAATGTTCGTGTTTATTAATGAGCTCTCTGTCGAGAACGGAGGATCCTCTTTGGGCTTATATACGGAGTGTTTCAGGAAATTGCACCACGGTTGATGGCCACTTTAATGCTACGAGACTCTACTGTTGTCCATTCCATAATTATTTTCTATTAAATTTCATTTTAATCAACCATTATTTATGAAGAGAATATTATAGGTAATTGGATATATTTTACAAATTTACGAACACGATTTTCTGATAAATAAATGTTTGTAAAGAATGTCTAGTCGTGGATCGAAGAGTAACTGTTGGTCATCGTTTCTCTGTATTCTGTATAGTACGATCGCTGTAGATAGTCAGAAAAGTGATTCAACTGGGAACGCAAAGTGTGCAAACGAGAATTTAGTTACCTGAAAGACTCGCTTCCGATTCATTCTACGATTCATTCTGAGCGCGGTATTCTTAGAAAACAAGAGGACGAATCGAATCGCCGGTTGTAGAATCAGTAACTATCGATCATTCAGAACCGTTGTCTATTGTAAAGCATAGTACGCTCGTTCCATTAACCCTAGGCTAGCTCAGGGCGCGGTTACAATGGCCCTCGTTATTCCGTTGTCTATCGTGCACGCCCAACGACACTGTCTCTACTCTGTTTGGAGTGCATTGTTGAACTCTGGGCGGGTTTCAGAAAACTTGGATCATTAAAGAGGACTAACTAACTCGACTGCAATATTCAGACTCGTCGATCTTTCGAATCACTGCTCTCTCGCAAATTGATCCACTATTTACACTAAAAGGATAACCATTTGGTCAGATAGGCATTGATCTTGTTATCAACTTCTGACCAACTGTCGCGCTTGTTCTGTACAATTTCTCAATGAATACGTTTTGCTATTTATATGTATGATATCATATGTTCATAAACTGCTTAGAGTGGACTATTTAGGTGCGAATGAATCGAATAGCGAGTTTTTTCCACGTTATAACCGAAGGAGGGACGATTCTGTTTCAGGAACTGGGCGACACAGACCCTCTAACTTTGGCCCAAGTGCACGAGCACCTGGTGCGAAGCCCACCGCCAGCTTCGTGGCCCCACGCCACGACCTTCCACTTTCCCCATCATAATCAATCCACGTCCGGGAGGAGTGACATGTTGGCGCACTACAAAAGTCCTTCGAAGTCGACTTCCTGCCGCAGCAACGACCACGAGCTGTCCAGAAGCGAGCCATCCACGGACATTAGAGGTGCGACCCTGTAAAAATTAGAATTGGAGCGAACCGTTCCCTCCCATTCTTTTCGTTCCTTTTTTGTCGTTGGGAGATCCTCGTGGATAACACGAGCTTTGGCTACTCTCAAGGTTATGTAGGACGAGCCCTGGCGAACGCTTCCGGTTTCCTTCGCCTGTTTATGCGCGCCATGCTACCATGCATGCTTCTTGTACACGCGGAAGTATGCACACAGGCGACGTTCTCTCTGGACATAAATCATGTTAGACATTCACGTGTTTATGTAAGTCGTAGCGAGCATTAGATTGATGGCTGTTTCTCGTGCTTGTTCGATGGCAAACGATCAGCTGGCTGATTGATTTTTTGTTATTTTCTCGTTTTAAGATTTTTGGCGCACGACTGCGAGAATCGATAGAGAGATTACTTTGTAAGCAGAGAATTAGGTTGCAGACAGATTGTAATTGTGAAGTTAATCGTGGACTGTTAACAGTATTAGTTCGACACGCTGTATTTATCAGTCGTCCAAGTTGAAATCGCGAACGTTTCTTCCGTAGCAATTAAAACAATCAACGTACGTCCCAGTTACGTAGAATTAATTCAGCTCTGCAATCCAAGCACGATCGTTCCGAAATAATGAAACGAGAACGAAACAGCGTAGGCGGATACCATATTTTAATCCGTAAACAGCACGGGACACGAGAAGTGCATTAAGGGGAGCGAGTGGAATCGAAGTCGCTTAGAAATTAGAATAAATCGGATGCCTGGTTAGAATTCAGGAAGAGAGATCGATAGACGAAGGCGTCAAGGCCAGCCTCTGAAGGCCGCTCTAAATAAATTCGTCTAGATAGAATACATATCATTTTTAACACGAGAAGTCCAATATATACGTACACGTACAATTCAAGCTCGTACAGATATTCATAAACGTCCATTACCTTTTCATTTCGTGCGAGCGTCTCGATGTGTTGCATGAATAATTTAGGCGGCTGTTATCAATACTAGGGTCAACCATTTCGAACCTGCACGTATGGATCCTTGAGAGCCCGTGTAAGCCTTAAGTATCGCCAATTCTACGAACACAGCGCAGGGGAATATGGAAATTAGGGGAACGGACACGCTTCTCTTGGAGGCATTAGCCAGTTCGTGCATTCACGGGCGGACACTCGCAATCCCCCTGACCTTGATGCATTTGCCGCAGACGTATAGACTCGATCGATTTCACCTTATTTTTAACCCCCGCATAAATTAATGGCTCGTGTCACGGTGGGCGTGCCACGACTTTCGATCGGCTCTTCGCTGACTTTCCGCGGGAAATATTTGCGTCCCACCCCCTTCCGTTCGATCGCGTCGATCATGCGAGGAAACGTGGCCAGAAAAAGTTGATCGATCTTGTTTTCGTCAGCCACTAATAAATTGCAATTCGTCTCGACGCGGAGGACGCTCGACTTTTGTTAAAAAGTAAGCTGCAACGCGTTTTGCCTGGACGTAGGCGCACGAGTATGCGTCACTGGTTGCACACTTGCAGGTGTAATGTACTGTATCTCAGAATTTTCCGAAGAAATCACTTTTATATACATTTATTATACATTGCGTAACAATTTGTTGCTACTTATTTTAATTAATTCCACCAAATTGCTGTCTTTTGTCAATGCATTTAAATTGGAATTCATGTTGCGCTCATATTCTTGAGAACTGCAAACTTATTCGTCGTCTCGTTTCTCGTTAACTCTCTCTAATTAATTTCCACCGTCCCCTGAACGTTTCTGAAACATTAAAGCGTAGCAGGCGAGCCGGGGTTACTGTCCTAGATAGAAAAAAAAACGCGACGTTTAACGTGCGTGTACGCGAGCCGTAGCAGGACGGGATAAAAAATCGCGCAATGCGACACAACTCCAGCTTGATTAGATCAGTCACGCACATTTTCAACGGCGATGGTAACTCAACCGACGAGAAGAAACGAAGAAAGTACCGACAATCATGCGTCACGTGTCTCTCACCTGATCTATCGACCACTACTTTATCTTGCATTATTAATTTTATTTATGCGACGATTCTGACAGTGCTGCATTCATTCTCCGTAATTAGGGTAACAGTAGTGAAATAGTATTATGCTCTCATCAGTATTACAATTCTAACGCTGTAATACACAAGCCTACAGACCAATACGCGTAAGGTTACGATCTGCTGCTATCGTTTCGAGACTGGACCAACTGTAGTTCGTAGTATCTTGTTTTCTAAATCGAATAGCAAAAGCACTGAGCCACATTTTCGTTTCCATTTTCCGAGATTGGACCAAACGTAGTTCGCCACCTCGTCCTCTAAATCGAATAGCCAAAGCACTGAGCCGCATTTTCGTTCTCCACTTTTCAGATCGCCACTCGCACACGTTCTCCCTGTTACATCCAACGCCGATCCGTTCGCTGTCGGACGTGCGACGGCTTCACAGATCGGCGGAGGACAGCGTGCAATTGATGTCCAGCGAATAAAACGCTCAAGTGTCCCGGCTAGCTGCCGGATCGGGATGGTCCCTCGCGTTTCTGAACACGTAACCGTGTTTTCGTCGATGCCACAAACGTCTGCGAGAGTTCCCCAGGGATGCTTCGAGGAGGCACCAGAAAGCTTCTCGACGAGCACGCGAACGATCGAGGTTCGCCAACTGTCGATCTCTCGAGCAGCCAAGCCTCAAGCAAAAGGGAGGCAAAGAAGAGGAAGGGTTCTTCGACCGCTCTGAAGAATCGTATCGAAGTCGACGCACAGGTTTGCTTGGAAACAAACAGCAAGTCCCATATTTATTCGTCGTTTGTGTGACAGGAGTTTCGAACGTTCTGCGCTTGATCAGAGGATCGCGAGTCGTGTTCGCACGGGTGACTCGCGAGTTTAGAGACATTTTTCGATTGCGTGATCGGTCCATCGCGGGGGAACAAGCTGGATCTGACGAGAGGAATGGAAATGTCACTACTGCGAGAGGTTTGAACATCCAGAGAGTGGAAAGAGAACGTTATTAAGTAATTTTCTCTCGTTTGATATCTGAGCAAGCACGCGTGCGACGGTGCACGATTGGTCGTCTGATAAGCAGTCAATGCACCGTAGCCTTAGTTCGCACGCAACGCGCTCGAGTTTAAAGGGCGAGTCGCGTACTCCACGTTAAAGAAGGCGACACCTTGTTTCGCGCGAAACTGTGCACGTTTAAGTATTTTCAACTGTCTTTCGAATCGTATAACTTGAAGTTCGAGTTATCAAATCCTTTTCGAGTACAGACAGCATCGTCTTTTTTCTATATAGGGTGCCGCTTTTTTTTCGTTTTGCGAATTCGTCCACGTACATTGGAACATTATAAGTAATGCGAGTTGCTGCGAAGTGACGCGAACTTCTGACTACACTCGCTCACCGATCTCGAAGAATCATCGACCCTTTCATGCTCGATTAAACGAGAAACTGTCTCGTTTCTTGGGTTTGACAAAAATAATAACCAGTTGAGAATATGTGGAATACATTTTGTCGCAAAAGGGTTTGAAGTAGTGCGATAATTAGGAAAATCAGGGGATCTACATGCTGCCAAAATATAGAAATATCTCTGTCCGTTGTGCAAGAAATGGTACACGTTTTCGCGTGTCGATTGAAACGATAGGAGAGAAGAGAACGTCCACGGGGAATTCTGGTTCCCTTTTCGCAGAGAACGCGCGCTGCGAGAACCAGGGAAGCCTCTCGGTTGCTCCGCCACCGAACGAAAATTTGCATCGGTCATTTAAAACTCATTTGCAAGTCGATGAGTGAGTGTAAACGCGAGCAATTTTTTGCGGGATCGAGCTTCGCTCGGTTGTTTGCGACAGAAAAAAAGAGGAAAGGAAACAAACTCCAAGGCGTCGTCCCACGAACACGCGATGCGATAGTAATTACGAATAGCCACGTACGAACAGGAAGGCCTATTAGTCGATCGAAGACGACTGTCTTTACTGTCGGTCGAGAAATTACGACCACGCTTTCCTCCGTTTCTGCGACGAGTAATTAGACAAATGTAGGCACTCGTTTCGTGTCAATTCGTGCATACGAATACGCGTGCTTCCATCTAAATGAGTCCCGTTCGCGCGGCTAACGAGGCACAGTTACAAAAGCGGCTCCTTATTCACCCAGCTGTTTAATTAGAAAGTAAATACGCTAAATTTGAATTTAAAGAAGAATTTCGAATACTAAATTTCATTTAAATATCATAACGTTGGGAGGAGTTAAATCACTTTTGAATGTCAGACTAAATTATGAAAACTGTGTCAAATAAGAATTTAAAGAAGAATTTCGAATACCAAATTTCATTTAAATATCATAATGTTATCGAAATGGAGTTGAATCACTACTGAATGTCAAATGAAATTATGAAAACTGTATTAAATAAGTCGTCTGACCCAAGCACTGTTGTTATTTACAGTGTTATCCGGATTATAATTCACGGTACAATTATCAAGGCGATTTTGTTGCCTCTTTTTGTAATGCAAAACCTTTTGAAAACAGCAACAAGTGTCGTTACGTAGCTGTGCCTCGTATCAGAAGTATCAAGTGTTTTTCTAAACGTTAAATACCGTCTCGCAGTCAGGAAACTTTCAACGTGACAATTTAGCCGAAGATAATAAGGGGTCATACGGCATTTCAGATGCCCTTTATGAAGCTTAACTTATAATTGATCCAGAGGAGCTTCTCATTATATCTCGTATCTCTATCAGAGATTGTTCATTAAAAAGTAACGAGTCATTGCTATTCATTGCGTATTTAGTTGATTAAGTTTATAATTGTTTAAACGAGAAGAAACAGGGAAACGTTGTTGATTTTACATTATTATCGTTACTGTTATTAATTGTATATTTATTCCGCACAAATTACTTTCTTATCGACTACTTGTACATTTTTAGTGCTATCGAAACGTGTAGTATTTAAATTATATTTTTAGTTACTCTTGCGCAGGATGTTTAATGTTGCGTTTAAAAAGTTCTGCGACCAACGATGCGCCAAATGTATAGGCCTGAACGTGATTAACAAACAACGTAGAATAATCATAGATGAAACGTTTCTTTTTTTACGCGAACGAGAATGATCGACGATGTTTGTCGACACTTTGAACGATCACTTTGCATCGTCCATCGATGATGCGGTTCGAAATGATCGAAAGTATTATTCTGTTAGCGTTCAATATCGTTTCAAGCATAAATATCTCCAGTAGAGACTGGTTTATCAGGATAACTCATCAGTTTCGTCGCACACGACTCGTGTAACACGTCCTCCGCGTTCTGTCGCCAAGTTCCAGCGATGGTCTGACTATCGACGGACAATTCTACTTGCGGTTCCGTTTGAAAAGAACCGCGAAACGAACGATACTCTTTCGTGAATCGAAACTACGACCAGGCTACCGCCAAGAAAAAGTCGAGTGGCTGGTCAATCCATTTCGCTGCCAGAGAAATTCAAGCGTTTCGCTCTGGGTGCAAGATTTTATTCATTAAGTTTACACTTGGTCCCTGACGAATCGCATATCGATCCAAATGTATCAACGCAAAGCTCGAGCTGTCTCGTAGTTGGCAGTTTTGGTAGATAAACGCTTGCTACGAGATATCCTCGAAAGTTGGCAGTGAATGGATTAACGTCACGTTCGACGAAATGTTAGCAGGGTTTATACACGAAACTTTCGAAAAAAAAGGTAGCATGTAAGAGGAGGAAATGGATTTAGAGGGTTACTACGATTAGCGTTATTGTAATTAATTACCATAGCATGTCCAATTGACTTGGCCATTGAGAATTGAGATTATTTCTAATGATATATGCGATACCATTAGGTAATGCTGTGCCGTTAGTGGCTCGCGGCAGTATCGAAGGCCGTAAACGAGCGAAAATATGAAAAATTAAAAAACACAAAAAAAAAAGAAAAAAAAATACGAGAATATTAATACAAATTAAGCCAGTAGAGAGACGTACGTAATATAATCTAGTCGAATGTGTAACATATATACCGAGAGGACTGTGTGTCGTCACTTTTATGCGAATACTCGACGAATACTTCCTCGAGCAGTTTATTCGAACGTTTGAAAATCGAAGGCGAATATCAGTATCGATCATTACCACGCGAGCTGGAATTACTTTTACGATGGTGCGCGATGTTTGGCGTTGCAATGAACTCTCGATTTTACGGGTTCTCGCTCAGTTAGACTTCCAGCTAGACTTTGCGAATCTTTTTTACATGTACGTCGAACTTGGAGTTTCCTCGATTTATAAAAAACAAAACAATGAGACGATAGCCTCGATCGATCGATCCTTAGAATCGAGAGTTCACTGTGTCTATGTCCATAGCTTCGTTACTTTGACTATCTAATTTAATTTAACGAGCACAAATCGCATAAATTTCAGGGGTTGTATCGTCGCATTTTTCTTATTTGTTCCGCGATTAGAGAGAGAGAGAGGGCACAATTTTTACCAAAAACCGGTTTAGAAGTAAATTTGCGAGGAGAGCTAAGCGTAATAGGCGACTTGTTGATACGGAGAGGCGTGACAAATTTATTTTGTATGATTGTAAAGTATTTATTTGAACCATTTTCGTCGCTGTTGTCATTTGTTAATCGATCTGTCAAATTTTATGCTGCGCAGATAGCCGCTAAAGTGAACCTTTGTTCGTTTGAATTTTTATCGAAATAAAAGTTTGATTCTTTATACACATCGACGCTTGAATGAGATTTCTCTACGTGTCTGCGAATAATTCAAGGCTGCAGGGTGGATTCTGTACGTTGAAATGGCGATGGAAGAGTAGAAAAATCTTGGAAGTACCTCATTTTTAAAATTAGAAGCTACTCATTTCTTAATTATTTTAGTAACAATTAATTATTAATGCGTCTAGCTTGTTTGCGCAGATTTCTTGAACCTTTTACTTACGTGGCCATGCCAGAGACGCTTCAAAGCAACTGTATTCCTCTAAAAAACAAGGAACAGACCAGTTAATACCAACAATATTAGAATTGCAATACCAGTGAGTGAGAGATTACTTCCTTGGCTATTATTTTAATACAATTAACGATTAATTAACTGTCTCCCCTTCTCTTGATACGTCGCAACACTTGCTCAGCTGCAAGAAGGACTAAGGATTCTTGAAGCAATGGTCACCAACTTCTCAAGGAACAACTTAAAGATATATTTAATTATTATAAGACACAGTTTAACTGTAATTTTATTAATTGGATTAAATAAGTGAATTGTTTGAAAAGTATATGGAAAATGACGTCACTCGCAGAAATAGTCGGAATTTTTGTAACTGACGCTATTTTTTAGGAAATGGCACATTAAGGATACCTCCTATGACGTTATTCTACCCTGAAACTCGAAAACAGATAGAATAATAAAAGTTTGAACTTATCTCATGATGCAAAATTTGTAAATTACGAGAACTTTGATCTTCTATTTAACTAATTATTTTTAAACCTGGAAGGCAGCAAATTTCACAAAAACCTCTTTATTCATTAAGCTTTCTGATGATATAATCAGTTTTCCATTTCATCGCATGGAAGCAACGAAATTTTGTGTTAAATGGTGAAAACTGCAGCTTAAACTTACCAGTTTTATTTTAATATCTCGTGTAATTCCCGCTTTAGAGGTAAGAGAGAGAAAGATATATAAAAAGCTATGAGAAAGAGTGAGACAGATGTAGCTGACCTTTTTCCAGAACCCCTGGCGCCATCTCTGTAAAAAGTGCTCAAACTGGTCGCACAGCGTTATCGACAGCGAAGTAAACTTCTTAAAACTACTAGCTCCATCTCCTGGAGAAGTGCTGAAACTTTTTGAATATTAGTTTCAGTACTTTTCGCAGAAAAATTAAATAGAAATTTTTCAATAAATTTTCAATATTGCAGATGAAACTTTTTATACACTTTTTTTTAAGTAGCATTTATTTATTTGTATTACATACTGTCTTCTTATTTTATTTTCCTGCCTTCCATATCCACGTACAGACGAGCGAAACAGCGTTGCGCCTGTTGCACGATACTAGAAAAGTTTCCTTACGATTGATCAAAGATGAGGTCATTGGTTGTTCCATTTCAATGATCCAAGTATTATAAAAAAAAAAGTAACGAAATGATCTCAGAGAAGTAGAGCTCTATCGTACGAGAAGTACCATCACAATTCCGTGGTAATATGAAACTACACGTAATAAATATCATACAATCCTATTGAGCAAACAGAAAGTATGTTACACCCTCATTCATTCTTCATTGTACAAGAATTGGATCTTGCGCCGTAAAACATTTTCATACGCACACACATACACACATACAGTCACGTGTAATAGTCTGTAATTGAAAGGAAAATCTTCATCCTTTCTTGAACTTAAGCAATAACATCGACACGGTCATAAAAATGCAGATCCAAATGAGCGTGGCGATGAAACCACTGTAAACAGTGGGATTCGAAATCGACCATCCTCTGCCTAGCATTACTCTCAACGCTTCTGTGCTCTTCGTGAGAGGTAGGATGTAACTTAGGTACTTCAATAGGTAGTGTATCCCTTCTGTGGGCCAGATGATGCCGCACAGCATCACTATGGGCAGAAAAGAACCCATCGCCAAGTAAGTAGCCGCTCTTTCGTCGTCGCAGATACAGGCGATGCAGAATCCTGAAAAATAACGATTTAAGAAACCAATGAAGAAATTAAGAAACGATCCAATTGATTTCAGTGAAGTAACGTGGAACATCGCATGAAGAAGAGAAAGTAATGAAAAATCAAGAAACGATCCAAGTGATTTCAGTGAAGTAACGTGGAACATCGCGAGAAGAGGAGAAAGTAATGAAAAATCAAGAAACGGTCCAACTAATTTGAGTGAAGCAACGTGGAACATCGCAGGAAGAATAGAAAGTAATGAAAAATCAGAAAACAGTCCAACTGATTCGAACGAAGTAACGTGGAACATCGTGAGAAGAAGAGAAAGCAATGAAAAATCAAGAAATGGTCCAACTAATTTGAGCGAAGCAACGTGGAACATCGCATGAAGAAGAGAAAGTGATTACACGCTTTGGTGCAAATTTATAATTAAATTGCGACGATTCGTACCGAAACACATGCCGCAGAGTCCAGTAAGAACAACTAGCATGACGATCCAGCCTATATCACCTTCGCACGTCACTTTGAATATCGCGAATGCGAATATCAGGACCATCATTGTTTGCCCTGCCACTACCAGGAATTGAGTTGTAACTTGTGCGAAAAGAATTTCCGTTCCAGTGATACCTGTTAAGAAAGAAGTCATTTTTAAAAGTATCCTACTTGATCGACTTAATTTGTAAGCTAATTGTGTTATGGCAGCAGATATTTTCGTTTACCAGAAACTAAACTTCTCTCGAGGAGGCCTTCGTTTCGTTCCAGCAACAGGGCACCGGAAGTCAGCGCGATCGACAAGAAGAAGATTATTCTGTGGTGTATAAAAATTGTATTGAATGAAATAGTTGAAAAAATAGTAATTAAACAAAATAGTTGGAAAAATAGTAAGCCTCTTACATTTAAGTTTTAAAAAAAGTTAAATCAATTGTCAGAAGTTAAAGTTAATTCAATTGATGGTACTCACGTTAGAATAACACCTGGTGCAGCGAAATCCGTGAAGTTAGGATCCAGAGGACCATAGATCGGCGTCTCAAACTGTGCATTCGTGATTGTACATCATAAAAAAATTTCAAGCACATTAAAACATGATTTTTTAATATTTTAATTCTTACGTGTAACGGTATGTCTGACACTTTCGCGCTGTAATTGCACATCATCGACACGTTCCTGATGAAATCTTGATACGATCGATAAAAGTCTTTCCGCAGAAGTTGGCCAATCTGTTGGTCTAAAGAAAATTGAAACAATTACTCGATTCAGTCGACATCTGATCGCATTGTTCGATCGAAGAGCAAATTTACTGGACATGTCCATGATGATTTCTATGTTGGAGGCATCCACGTTCCAATTATCGACGTCTTTGCCCTCCTCGAATCTCGTGAAAAGCGAGCCAGAGTAGTTCGATGGGAACATTAAGGCGCCCCAGGCCCAGCCTCGTTCCACCGCGTTCCTCGCCTCGCTTTCGTTTCTGTACGGCACCAGCTTCACTGAAGTCGACTCTAAATGTTGCAAATATCGACAACTTAATAGCGTCCAATCACAGCCAATTGTAGGTGTGCAAGGATCATTGCTGTTGTTCAACTCGTGGTTGACTACCGCTAGTTTCAGCCCTACCGGGTCTTTGCCAATTGAGAGGCAGAACAGGACGATCTGAGCGACTGGTAGGCCAATGATGAATAACATTATACTGAAACGAATCAGTAGAAAATTGTTAATTATCGATTGTACAGTTGTTTTATTATTAGTAAGCAGGATAATTTTATTTCGTGGAAATGAAGAAATTTTACCCAACGTTTCGCCACATCCACAGAAAGTTTTTCCAAATGAGAGCCTTCATGTGCTTTAGGTCGATCATTTTCGAGTGTGAGGTGGTTTTCTCCTCTGGTGGCAAGTCTGATACCTGTTCGTCAAATAAAATAGATTTTTCACAGTAAAAGAAAATTATATAAGTTCTTCAAGTTAAGAAAGGAATGTTACATTTCCATCGTTGATGGTGACGCTTCTTCTTCGACTAGAAATGCTGACGTTGTCGCCGAATTCGCCGCTCATTTCGTCGTCCACATCCTGAGGACATAAAGACTACATCAAGCTCCATAGTTCTACAAAAAGACTCTAAAAATCTTTATTTTCGAACATTTAGAAACAATATATACTCTAGAAGATACTAAAGAATTTGCAGAAAATTAATGCAAAAAAAAGAAACGAGTGAAAAAGTAAATAAAAGAATATCAAATGGAGAACGTACAACTTCAGGAGGAACACCAGTGACACTGCTAAGAATGCTGCTCCTTCTTCGAAGGCCCATATTCTGCTTCTTGCTGAGCTTCAAGAACACATCCTCGAGGCTATCCGCGTTGTGCATCTCCATTAGCTTAGTCGGCGATTCTTCAGCCAGCAATTTACCACCCCTCATCAAGCCAATAATGCCAGCCTGCCTCGTCTCCTCGATGTAGTGCGTGGTGATGATGATGGTCTTATTGCCTTCTTTGGTCAGATGGACCAGATGGTCCCAGATACTCTGACGTAGAACAGGATCCACACCCACGGTCGGCTCGTCCAAGATCAACAGCTCTGGGTCGGTCAGAAGGGCCGTGGCGAAGGATACCCTTCTTTGCTGGCCACCAGATAAATTCTTCACGAAACGATTTTCTGATGGCAGCTGCAAGAACTGTTCGCAGACGATTCTCGTTAATCTTGCGTTAGGCTACGTTCGTTTAACACGTCCTACCTGGCGTGGGCCACCAGTGGTTCACAGGAGTTGTGTTCATTTGGCGATGTGGACCACCAGTGGTCCAGACTTAGATTGCTCTGTCTAATGGCGCGGGCCACTAGTGGTCCACACTTAGTTTGCTCTGTCTGGTGACCTGGACCACCAGTGGTCCACATATGTATAGATTGAAGCGACGATGCTTTGGTTTGCTGTAGAATGGAAGAGGAAATGCTCTGTCTGGCGACGTGGATCATCAGTGGTCCACATATGTATAGATTGAAGCGACGATGCTTTGGTTTGCTGTAGAATGGAAGAGGAAATGCTCTGTCTGGCGACGTGGATCATCAGTGGTCCACATATGTATAGATTGAAACGACGATGCTTTGGTTTGCTGTAGAATGGAAGAGGAAATGCTTTGTCTGGCGATGTGGGCCACCAGTGCTCCACATATGTATAGATTGAAGCAAAGAGATGAGATTGAAGCAAGAGATTGAAGAAAAAAGAAAGAACGTTTCGTCCTGGGCCTGCTAGTGGACTCATCATTGCGACTACCTAGCAGGCCCTGCCTTAGACGCTGGGACATTAGGGACAGGTCAGAACTTTTATATACTGGAAAGAATAGATCATTGGGTACCTTCAGGAAACTGTAAACAGTGCTGTCCCTCTAGTGGCAAGTGTCGAAAGACCACCACAAGATACTTAGCATCTCGTGCATGTCGATTGTAGAGAAATCGAAAAATTGCGCCAAGTAGAACGTGTTAATTTGTTTAAAATCGTGCTGCATAATTGGAACAAATATAGGTCGACAAAATGATGCCAATGGCAATTATATTGTATACATATTAAACAGAAGTGTTTCAATACCTAAATGATATTGCAAACAAAGTATTGCACAAATGAGTACGTCGTGACTTCGACCACACGATAGACTCACAGCAATTAAAAAGTAATGCAACATTTAATAATGCTTACTCTGGATTCATGGAAGTCTACATGTATTGAGGGATTTACCTTTATCAAGAATTCCAGCTTTTGGTCCACTTGGTCCGTGGTCATGCCAGCGCACCATCCAAAGAAGGTGAAAGTCTCTCTAATGGAGAACTCTCCGTACAACGCGATTTCCTGTGGCATGTAGCCGACACGTGGACCAGGAACACCGGATCCTTTGGAGCCTGGTCGACCACCAAGCACCCAGATCTCACCAGAGTTCAAACGTCTTCGACCCACGATGCACGAGAGGAGCGTGGTCTTCCCGCAACCACTCGCACCAAGGAAACCATATCTGGAGGCAGAGATATCGTTGGTAAAATTAGGAACACGCGTCAGTGTTTTATTTTACGCAATGTATAATAGTTAGATTACTTTAACGATATTCAATATTGTTTACTCTTGCAATGTAAATTTCATTTTTCCATTTCTGTTCTTTAATTACGCTAACTAGTATAAATAGTTATTAATCGTTATCGCGCACTTGTTCAGTGCCCAGAAAAAAGGACGCAGCGTTAGAGAAGAAATCGACCGTGAACGCGACTGGAAGTAAATTTATTTTTTCCATTTCCGTTTTAAAATTCTGCTCTTCAATTACGTTAATTAGTATAAATAATTATTAATCGTTATCGTGCACTTGTTCAGTTCCCAAAAAAAAGGACGCAGCGTGAGAAAAAAAAATCGACCGTGAACGCGACTGGAGCTAAATTTATTTTTTCCATTTCCGTTTTAAAATTCTGTTCTTCAATTACACTAAATAGTATAAATAATTATTAAGCGATATCGCGCACTTGTTCAGTGCCCAGAAAAAAGGACGCAGCGGTAGAGAAAAAAAAATAGACCGTGAACGCGTCTGGGAAGATAAAGTATGTTGTACTCGAACATGTAAATCCATGAATTTATTACGTGATTTACAGCGACGATTGTAAACACGCAGCTGTATCTTCTCTCATCGGTTCATTGACGGAAAAACCACCACTCTGCATCGTCGATGGGTACTTGTGGTGGCGATTCATTTACAAAATGATCAACATCGTCCAGCCATAAGTAGTCTCTCTCGTCGTACAATTATGTAAATAATCGTAAAAATTACTTTCAATTTGATGACTTGCTCGATCACAAACATATTAGTTATAGCAATCCGCACATGTGTTGACAAGTAGACGCGAAAAAAATTCACTTTGCATATCGAATCGCAAGCATTGATACTTTTTAGGTCGAACGTCGACGATTTGTAGACTCCTTCGTCGTTTGCTTTTATAAACACGATATATAAAATCGAGTAAAAATAATCTCATCGCAAAAATTTCGTTAATTCAGAGAACTCACATCGTGCCTTTTGGTACGGTCATGTTCAGCCCATCCAAAATGATGTTTGGGTTGTTCTTGGTGCCATATTTCTTGAAGGCGTTCCTCACGCATACCGCCTGTCTCCTCCTCGTGTCCAAACTGGAGATTTGCGTTTGAAATTGCGCCCTTCGCGTTTTCAGCTCCAAGGAGGACGGTGGAGGGCTGGCGGTGGTCATTTCTGTAACGAAACCATCATCTTTACGTGGAAATAAATTCACGAGCATACGATCCATTTATCAATTCAAACATAGTTATTTCAATATGCATGTTAAACGTTGCGTGTAGCATTTGTTGGACGCTGAACAGAAAAAAATGGTAAATAGAAACCACATTTCTCAAGAAATGTATCACAGCTAATTAAATTACGCGTAAAAAAAGGAAATCAGATATGGTAATTCGCTAGTGACTTAATTGTTAAGGTTCTTTGAATGACGTTTAAAGTCCAGCTCGACTGACGTCACTCCAAAGTTCAAGTAACGTCGAGACGACTGTGCATTATGATATTCTTTACGTGTAAAATTAGTCAGTCAGTCGACTGAAAAGGCCTTTAAGCCTGCAAACATATTCTTTAGAAATTTATTTTTCTCAATAAATCGACGACGTTCTCTCGAAACGCGTCCATGCGAGCAAATACCATATTTCACTTTAGTTTTAATGAAAAGACATAAGTGTAGAGTTCGAAGGCTAGCGTACTATGAACGAACACGTGTGTGATCGTTTCGCGAGACTCGCGATGGTTAAAGTCGTAGACAAAGCTCGTTCTAGCTGCTTCCTAGATGGAACAGCGGTTGAGTGAGTAATGGCCAGGTAAAAGTGATCGACTGTGAAACTGTAACGTCTATGTTGACTTGTCTCACGTGCACTACTATATACGAACAGTGCAAGTCATCAAGACTGCAACTCGAGCAGTTCGATGCGAAAAAAGTGTCGCGGTTTAAGTGAAACCTCTGCTAAAGGTTACTTCCGACTAAATTATCGATCATCCAAGCATGTTTACTTGCGTCAAACAGATTGTATGAAATATGTAAAATCTCATCCGAGATGTCGTACATGAAACAAATTGTTGCAGATCTCCAAAAGTGCAACGATCAAGATCTACCAAAAATGGTCCCTCATTGCTGCTTCCCTTGAAGCTTCATCACTTCCAGCTGTGTCTGTAATAATTCTCAATCGTCAACTCATTCAGGTTTCAAGTCGCATTAATGCAACGTCTCTCTTTTTACAACTCCACGTAGAAGAGATGGAATAATTCCATAATGGAACAACGCAACATCTCATTCGAGATGTCGTATACGAAACAAATCGGTACAGGAGATCCCAAAAAGTGCAACGATCAACATTTACCAAAAATGGTCCCTCGTTACTCCCTCTCTTAAAGCGTCATTACTTCCAGCTATGCTTGCAATAATTTTCAATCATCAACTCATTCAGGTTTCAAGTTGCATTAATGCTACGTCTCTTTTTTTACAACTCCACGTAGAAAAGAGATGGAAAAAGAAATATTCTATTAAAGCAAAGTTTATCCTTGATGACCTTTAACGAGTTGACGTCTTTAACGAGACACGTCGTTCGTAGAAGGACGTTCCCGAAAAATGTCACGTAACACCATCGACGACCTGGCAGACGTAATTCGTAAGTGACGTAACAAGTTAGTAACAAACTCGCTCTCACCTATCACCAGCTGGACCAGCCGCAACAGAGTTGGAGCATGTGCCACGATTTTGTTGACCGCTCGGTTCAACCGGTACAGGCGTCTCCCTTTCTCTCATTTTTCCCTTTCTTCTGTCGGACAGACGTTCGACCTTGTTGGGTAATACTCGAGAGTCCCAGAACTGGTCGTGGTCCAGCGGAATGGATTTCTTTCAGGGACAAGTCGCGAGTTTTTCGACGAGCGTTGGCGAAGAGTTACCGCGCGGTAGCCAAACGCTGGCGAACCGTTTCCACGTCGCTCGACGATTATTTTCCGATCGCAAGTTGCTCTGATTTTGTGGATCTTGTGAACTTTGTTCTCGTGGTTTTTCAACTTTGAATTCTTTAATGCTGAACTATAAATTTCTCTTTTTTTCTTAGTATTATATTCGTCTTCTTCTTTTTGTCGTACGCTTTTATTTAGTTTCATTAAATCGCAGAGAATTAAGTCTTCCTCTTATTTCAATTATGTCGATATGCGACAACCTTTTTGGTGTTTGAACTCTTGCAGTTTTTTTTTGAACAGAACTTCGAGTCCCTTAATGCTGCTCTTTCAACGTTTATACAGTTTGCTTCAATGATACATCAGTTTTACAATTTTCAACTACTTCGAAGCTACATAATCTTAGAATCTTACTTCAGAGAGTTAATATTATCTTCCAGCTTTCTCCTCGAGTAACGACGTTTCTTTCTCAGTGATAAAACTATCTTCCTAGTATTCTCGAGAACTTTGTCTTCCACTTCAAATTATAACTTGCCACTGCGATCATTTTCAGTCTCGCGTAATAATCGGAAGCAATCCCTTTGCTTTCTTTTTTTGCAACAGAAAAACTAAGTATCTTCAAACGATTCTAAACAGAATTACACTACGATCGAAGGACTTTTGAAAATAGTAAAATTTCATGTATCTTCCGAAAGTAATCCCTTTTTTTCATTATAGAAAAAAATAAGTATCTTCAAACAATTCTAGACAGAATTACGCTACGATCGAAGGACCGTTGAAGAGATTAAAATTTCATGTATCTTAATTTCGCGTAATTTCAAGTATTTTTCGTGGTCTCTACGAGGGTACGCGTTTAAAACTGAACAATTCCCAGAACGACGATGGCTCGCTTTCGCTTTCTTTCTCTACACGATCAAAATTCTGGTTATATTATAGCACGAGGTTTATGCAATCGCTCGATTCCGCTGGATCATCGGTTTTCGCTTCGAAGATTTATCGAGCGTGCCTCAGCCGCGGAGAAACGCGATCATCGTGTAATTCATCGCTACTGACCCCGTTATGTCACTTCAGAATTATTTAACAAACCTGAACATATTATATATTATATATTTAACAAACTTGAACATATTTGTATAATTATAACCGTTGCGATCAATTAATTTTCAACCACCACTCGAACGCTTTTTATATCATCTTGCAAATTAAGATGAGAGAAAAAGCGCAGACGCTTTTCATTTTTTAGCGAAATGGTTATTCATTGAATAAAATATTCATCAGTTTTGAAACGGCTCGTTTGTCTGCGCGCGTTACGAAACAATTTTTGTGAATTACTCGTCGATGCAGTTACGAAATGGCGTATTCTCTATGAAAGGATCACAGCGTTTTGAAAGCCACTTACGTAAATATGATTCTCTCTTTTAACGACTTTTACAAATAAAAGAGTGTCTAATTACCGAATAAATGGTCGAAGGAGCGACTCTCGTTCGTTCGTGCAAACAATGCTCAGAATTCGTCGAGGGACGTTAAAAGCGTGCGAAGAGGACTAATGAAAATTAAACAACGCGTCAGAATCCGCTGAAATAGCGTAATTTAATGAATTCGCAATGTAGATCTCCTTGTAGACCGAAGGTCGGCGTGCAAGTTCATTGAAAGAGACTCGGAGAACCAGCCACGCGAAAGTCCAAAGAAATGGAAAGTGATTGCACGTAATCCTATACAGATCACCACTACCGAACGACAGCAAGGTGATTCGATCGAGTCGATCGGATCGAGTTGCAAAGGATCTTTCGATCGACAGTTTTTTGTCGTCGCACGATTTCTACGATTGGTTTACTAATTTAATTCATGCAAAAACTCACGTTCTTCCTCCCTTTTTTTAGAATTTACGTGCGTTTTATCTTCTCTTGGCTAAAATGTCCAATCCAACGATGCGATACTTGTCACGACGGTTCGAAATATTTAGAGCTGTGCACTTGTTTCTTTGATTGAAATGATTTGGATAACGATCTTTCAGATTTTAGGATATTTCCCTTTTGTGAAAGAAAATTGTGAAATCTTATCTTTTTGGGGCACTCGAAGGTGTTAGCAAGTTTTATGAAGTTAAGAGAAATTAGTATCGTTAATGATTCGTGGCTTGATTACAATATCGAAAGAGTTTCGTATCGTAGAAGTTGTTGCGATCGATTTTTCATCTCGTCTATTCGTGTTTGAAAATGACAGAAATATTGCGAGAATAAAATGGTAACAATTAGATTCTATCCAGCAAGTAATTAAAACGGAACACGTCGACTGGGTCTGCGATCTCGTAAAACGAAGAATTTCGAAGCAAAGATAGATTTTGCCTGTATTTTTAGCGAGACAAAATTCTTTCGCTATGTATAGATATATTAATTGTAATCCAAACAATATGAATTGGCCATTTTCTTCTTTCGTGCAAATTGCACAGCTGATAATGAATACTACCAACAATTAATAATCGTTGCTAGTAAATACAACCTGTATCGTTTCATTTTTCTCATATTTTGGTTGCGTTCGTTGAGTTTTTGATTTTTTACAAGTCCAAGATCAACAACGGGAAGTCGACTCGAAACGATCAGAGAACCTTTATCCGCGTAAGAACGATAACGATTGGAAGGGGCTGACCATAACATCGCCAGTATAATATCGAGGCAATAAGGTCGCGAGGCGATCATAGCGATTTACTTTGAATTGGTAATTACTTAATGCGATGTACTTGGAATGGTACAAACAGATTTAAATGTAGAATATCCCCAAGGCCTTCGCGAGGAATTAGTGCGTAATTTTTATCGCGTTAAAGAAGGCTGGTAAATATAGTGTATTTTTGTTCTTAATGGTTTTACATGATTACTACATTGTTTTGCATTAATTGAATATTTAATTAGTTGATCGACGCCGTGTAAATTGCGTCGAGATCGTAAAATAACGTCGTAAGTACATTTATATGTAAAACAGTGAATGGTAAAGATATCGTTTCGAAGAGATGGTAACAATTTTTGTTTAGCATCGTAGAGGTTCGAAAATTTTGATAATTGTTGTCGACGTCACAGTATTTGTAACGCAATCGAGAGGTTAAGAAATACCAACTATTTTAAAACGACCATGGAAGATTTCTGTCCTGGGATCCTCCAGTGCGTCACGAATGCCAGTGATCTGCTCCAAAATTAGAATTCCTTATTCCATGAAATGGAAATGAGACTTTTTTTTTAGACTTTACGTACGTTTTATCTTTTCTTGGCTAAAATGCTCAATCCAACGATGCGATACTTCTCACAACGGTTCGAAATATTTAGAACTGTGCACTTGTTTCTTTAATTGAAATAATTTGGGCAACGATCTTTCAGATTTTAGGATATTTCCTTCTTATGAAAGAAAATTGTGAAATCTTATCTTTCTGGGGCATTCGAGGGTGTTAACGAACTTTATGAAGTTGAGAGAAATTAGATTTTTGTTTTTAGTATACTTTTGAGTTAAGTTCGCAGACGTATCGATGAACATTGAGATCGATTTAATTGGCAATCAAAGAAGTGTATCTATACACCAGTCTTTTTAACTTGCTAATTACTCCACCGTGTAACGCTCGAAACTCATTTCTTTCTTGCCCCTTAACAACTCTCTCTCCAAGCTATTTTTATAGCTTTCGTCGGTTTTCAAGCGGAAATTCCTCGCAGCGTGGATACGTTTCGAAAGTCCGCGCCACATTTAAGCGGTTAAGTAATCGCGATTAAGTTTTACTACATGCTTTCATTACTCATTCACAATGTACACACTAGAAGGATAATAAGTTACGCAACGGCATGACCTGGTCTGGTGTAATCAAATAAATAAAGAAACAAAAAATTGCGAATTCAGGCGAACTGCTCGAAACACAAACGTATCGAGTTTGCATCACAACTGCCATTGCCTTCGCGTCAACATTTCTATTCCCCATCTTCACCATACAACCACTCTACGTACAATTCAACATCGAATTACAAACCAATTCGAACCAATAATTTCACTAAAAACAACGAACACCTCTTTCAACATTTCATCTCTGAAAATCACGTATACACACTAACCTGCGACAGGGTCTTCAGCAACGATGACTTGATTCAAGGTACTCAAACGGTACCAGCTTCCTCAGCAACGAGCAACGACCACTCAGTCGATCCTTAGGTTCACCAGTATCTCATCGTACGTTCCACCACCAATTCTACACTTCAACCAAATTTCTTCGCTAATTTCATATTTATCAATCGAAATTATCACTTGTATTCTCCTTCTGCTCAAATAACACGCACCAATTCTTCGTTATAACTCCACTCGTTTCTTTGCCCTCAGCACAAAGCTACTCAGCTACTCGAAGCTTCCTCGCCTGGCATTTGTCCACAGGAAACGAGAAATATTTCTATTCGCAAATCGACAGATCGTTATTCTCGTGTCACTGATTGTTTTCGAAGGTGTCGCGGTCGAAATTCGGTGGTTTTGGTAGTCGCGCACAGGAGGACACGGTTCGAGGAACAGGAAACAAGCGAGACGCGGATGGCGTGGTGGCTTGCTCGCGATACCGTCGAGCACTGTGTCCGTTGGTTACAGGATGGAGAATCAAATGCTTGTGCAACGCGTCGAAGCTGCGTTCGCCGCCGCGGGAATGGCCAGACCAGTTCGCAAGTGGGGGGCAAACGCGGCCCTCGACTTTTTTTTCAGAAACACGCGCCCGCGAGTCGATGATTTTTCCGGGGAACCGGGCGCCATCGTTCTCCCTCGATGGTTTCAAGGGTGAAGCTTCGCGCGAGAGCAATCGCGTGGAAATTTACGAGTCCACAGTGCGTTTGCTATTTAACAATTGCAGCTGAAGATTCAGCATTTTTCATTCGTTTCAAAATTCTAGCATTCGAGATTGCCACAGTAATTAAGAATGTGAAGCTTCGCGCGAGAGCAATCGCGTGGAAATTTACGAGTCCACAGTGCGTTTGCTATTTAACAATGGCAGCTGAAGATTCAGCATTTTTCATTCGTTTCAAAATTCTGGCATTCGAGATTGCCACAGTAATTAAGAATGTGAAGCTTCGCGCGAGAGCAATCGCGTGGAAATTTACAAGTCCACAGTGCGTTTGCTACTTAACAATTGCAGCTGAAGATTCAGCATTTTTCATTCGTTTCAAAATTCTGACATTCGAGATTACCACAGTAATTAAGAATTTGAATATTCAGAAATGCAAAGTTCGCTGTTCAGAGTTTAAGATCTGGAATTTAAGAGTCATCGTTCTGCTGTTCTGAGTATACTATAGGTCGAACGAGTGGCTGCCTCTTTCGTGCTGCCAGACGATCGTTAACATTCTCTGAAAAAGTTTTGGTTCTTACAACACGCGCGATCTTAAGTGGATATTCCTGGAAGTATTAACGTATCTCCCAGTGTATCGCGTATTTTTTCATTTCTGTCTATCTACATCGACGAGACCAGCGAAAATGTGTCGATTGCGACATCGTGATGCGAAAAGACCTTTCGAACGATGCCTCCGCGCTACCCTGAAAATAAAGCAATAAAATCGAGGCTAGCGCTTTCTTGGACGTCTATTTAAAACAGGATATCGATTCTGGTTTCCCATCTGCTGTTGGCAGATAACCCAGGGAATTCCTTGACAGTCGCTCGCGAGCGGAGGTCCTTGAAAACGTGTCGAGCTAATTTTTCGACTGTTATTTTTCAACGCATATGGAACAGGTTCCATTGAACGTAGATTTCATTGCGGCCATTGCTGGAGGAATGCGAAATTTTTGAGAACGATGACTGCGCGGTTTTGTTTAATGGCTTTGAGAATCGTTCGGACTGTCACACGATTTATCTTGTCTATATAGCAATTATTACAGCAAAAAAGCATGATTTATTATAGTTTCATTCTGAAGCGACGATACTTAAGGTGTGTATCGCGAGCATTTTTCAGGAAAACAGTCTATATTTAGCTATAGGATTACAAGAACACCTTGCAGTAAGAATAATAAAAGAATTAATTAACAATGAATGTAGATAAAGCCTCTTTCTTTTATCTTCCGTCTTGACAATTTATTAAAAAAAACAAAAATCCTCTTACGTGATCGCAAGAAAAAAAAACGATACGCATACATAGTACACAAGTTATGTATTAACCTGCTGAACTCTTTCAACAAGCGAACGCGAAAGCAAAAATATATACGAACACTATTCAACGCACAATATTTAACAATTCGAATATACAGAAATTCGCTTAAGAACCAAGAAGAAAACCACGTGTAGACCTCGCGTCGTCATTCTCCTCCAACGGGAGTCTCTGCTTTTCTATCGAGTGTCTTTACAGTTCTCGCAGCTCTCGAAGCAACGACTTAATCCTCGTTTTTCTTTTACCCATAACGAACGTCATCATTGACGCAGAAAACACGTGCGACGCAAACCATTTCATCTGTGAAAATGTCGCGCGGCGAACGATCTCGCCTATGCGCGCGTCGAACTCTCCTACGCGCGCGTCGAGCTCTCCTATCCACGCGTCGAAGTCACCAGAGATTTGGGGAGACTTGAACGCGCGGCTATGCAACGCGCTCGCGGCTGATTTCAGGACGAGCCACGCGTTTCGAGTGAAATTGAAATAGAAATCGGGTCGAACGATTTGCCAACGATCGTTGTTAGCAAATTGTAGCTTTTCCATTGTCCTTTGTTCACCCTTGCCTTTTCCTTTTCCCTTTTTCTAAATTTCTGGGCGACTGTGCGCGTTTCGAAAGTGGCTCGCGTTTTCCAGCGATCGCCAGTCGCGGCGTCGACGCCGCCGCTCGAAGTGAATCAGTACTTGTGAGTCACTGGATATGAATCCGAATGCTGAATGCGATCTTGGAAAGTGTATTACGCATGTGTCGCGCTGAGATTGTTGTTTGCAATGGATCGTAATGACTAGGTGGAAATTAGCCGACGCGTTCGCGTCACAATTGCCGCGAATGTGTGTTTTTCTGGCCACTCAGCGGGGAATTAGCATATCCCTCCGCTGTGTACGTGGGTTCGGTTCAGGCGGCTTAGTATTCAATGCGTGCATACGGTCGAAGGATATTGTACATCATATTTAAATGTTCTCGATTACCGTGCGTACGAATCTTTAGCTTAATGCCTATTGAAGGCTTCTAAGGTATGATTTTGTACTATATTTAGTATAAAAAGTGACCAATTTCTTCTATTTCCGTAAGAAATAACATTTGAATCTCAAATTTTTATTTCACTATTATTAGTCGAACGGGACAAAAATTGTATCTCTTTTTAGAGGAATAGGAGGTGTAAGAAAAAGAGAGGGCGTCGTAAAGTAGGAGGAGGACTTTGAGGCTCTTTGAAACACGAGATCTCGATCGAGCAACGTTGAAACTCGAATGAAAACGATACGAATCGCGATTCGTATCGCTTTCCTTAATTTAAATATTTAGATCGCACCGTAGCGGACGAATCCTCCGCGTAACCGAGCGGAGAACCGAGATGCAGCGCGTCAGCGTTACTTTGAACCCGGTTCAAGGCGATTCTGAAACGCGGGGCCGCGGTTATTCCCGCGGAATCGCTCCTCGCGCGTCCCGCTCGCCTCTGCCCGTCGAAAGTTTGCGTTCACAGGTGCGAACGCGGAACACGATCCGCGGGATTCCTTTCTCTTCGCGGTCCATGCAACACAAAACGTTCTGCGAGCCTTTGTGGTCCCGTTGTCCAACGAAGGCGCCAGGTTGCTGGGAGAAAGATCGATGCACCCGATGATTCATTTTTCTGCTGCTCGAGAATCTCGCCATATCGATTTATTGACTTTTTAGTCGCCATTCGAAAATTTATTGATGGATTTTTCGTTCGATTTCGAACGTAGAATTTTATTTATTGTACCACAATAATTATTGTAAAATATTGCGATCTCTTTTAATTCATCCAATGAGTGCCCAGAAGTTATATCGATTTATTGACTTTTCAGTTGCGATTTAAAAAATGAACGTAGAATTTATTTATTGTACGACAATAATTATTGTAAAATATTGCGATCTATTTTTCAGTCGCAGTTGGAAAATTCGTCCATGGATTTTTCGCTCGATTATGAACGTGAATTTATTTATTGCATTGCAATAATTATTGTAAAATGTTACGATTAATTTTTAATTCATCCAACGAGTGCGCAATAGTTATTGCATGAATTTTCACACCTTCGAGTGTGTCGCGAGTTTACTTACTTTTGACTCGCGCTGTATGTCCTAGAGGCAATTACCACCTACTAATTACCATTTCGCTGAGTCGAATCGACGATACGTATAAATAGCCGTCACTTAGTTAAAATTTCGCTGAACACCGCGGAACCAATTTGTACCGCGAGTTTTTTTCGTCGTTCACACTTTACAGCGCGCGTATCATTAAGATTCTGGCGCGAGCCGAAATTTTTCGAGCGTAAATCGCATTTGGGGCGATCAAATCGTTCGATCGCCGGTTAGACTCGATTTTACGCGGTCGAGCGCGCTCGTACCTGTTTCTGGCCGCGTTCGATCCGTAATTTACGATCGCGAGCGACTGACGAGTGGCTCGAATTGATTCGCGGCTCGCGTGCTCGGCTCGCAAGCGCAGAATTCGATTGCGACAGAAGCGGCTGACGCTCGTTAAACGCAGCTGAGATCGGCACGCTTGGCTGTCGCGTCGCCACTAACGTCTTAATAGCTCGAAATGGCACGGAATCGCGAACTATTGACGCGTTGACACCGACAAGCGTGGCAATTATCGATTAGCGACACTTCTTTTTTAACGCCGCGACTCGAATCGAATTTGTCACTTTTCCATTGCCACGATCGATGAAGGCGTTTTTTTTTTAAATGTAGATTATTTTTAACGTCACTTCCTGCACAAAAGTGCTTCGATTTGAAATATCGATTAGCGGCACTTCTTTTTTAACGCCATGACTCGAATCGAATTTGTCACTTTTCCATCGCCACGATCGATGAAGGCGTTTTTCTCTAAATGTAGATTATTTTTAACGTCAGTTCCCGATCGAAAGTGCTTCGATTGCTTCGATTTGAGATATCGATTAGCGACACTTCCTTTTTAACGCCGCGACTCGAATCGAATTTGTCACTTTTCCATCGTCAAGATCGATGAATGCGGTTTTTTAAAATACAGATTATTTTTAACGTCAGTTCCTGCACGAAAGTGCTTCAATTGCTTCGATCTGAGAGAAGAAATTCGTACGAATTTTTTATTTATTTTTTTGTCGAACAGTTTTAGAGCAATTCGCGGTGTTCTTTGAGCTCGTTTCTATTTCGCGTGTCTTCATAGCAATTCGTGTAGCGTTTCGCAATCTGTTCTTATGCATCTTTGATTTCACCGTAAGAATTATTAAGAAATCGTAGAGTTAGCTTAAAATGTTCTTTAAATGATTTACAGTATTTCTTTTTACACTTTCATTGCAAAATATCTTTTTCATTAAGTTCTCTTTGACGCTCGTGTGTAAAACATCTTCAGAGTGTCTCTGATGGTTGTGAAATATACTCCTCAATATTTCGACGTAAGACATATTCAAATTTTTAGAGGAATCACTTAAATCATTCAGAGTTTTTACAATTTTTTTTCCAGAACTGCGCACATCCGCTGAAAAAAAATGTACGTTTTTCGCCTTAAAAACGTATATTTAAAAGCATAAGTCTACGATGTCAGGCGAAAATAAATCATCTTAATCCGACGTTTAAAAACAAAAAAAAAACCAATGTCACGACGATACGTCAAACCGAAGCGATCTTTCTCTCTCGCCCTTCACCTCTCTCTCTCTCTGTCTCTCCCCGTCTCTTTCAGATACATTCGACTCTCGATGCATCATTCATAGCGCAGAAATCGCGAACGTCACGCGTTTTTTTACGCGTCCCATTCGACGTTCGCGCGCGCGCGTATCGATTTTTACCAGGACGCGTTAACGCGGAGCGTGTTGCGTTTCCGGTTTCGCGACGCCGTCGAGTTTCGCCGCCCTCGACGAACGCGCGCGCGAAACGAAAAATGGACGCGCTCGTCGCAGAAACGAGTCGATCGACGAGCGTTAATGCGATTAGCGTGCTTTTAACTGCCGCGAATTGCGCGGCCAGCCTTGAACGAGGAGCAAATGGCTGGCCCTATTTGGGAACGCCGTTTCGACGGGTCGAACCAGGCGTCGATAAGTCGTCCAGAGTATTTCTAAGCGCTCTAAAATATTTCCAAGCGCTCTAAAATATTTCCAAGCGCTCTGAAATGTTTCTGCAATTTTATATTTGATGCGAAGAACAGAGTTGCCAGAAAAAGGGAAAAAAATAGAAGAGCATTAAACAGAAGCTGCAGGGCTGTTGAAAAACCTCGCATTTTCATCACCAATTACGTAAATGTACTTAATAAATGCTACTCTGCGCGACAAAAACGTCTCGTTCCACTTAAAGTCTGTTTAAGAAGGAAGCAGATACACTTTGCATACGAGGAATACAGAATTACGTAAATACGTGATTAAGTAATGGCAATCATAGCGAATGTGGTGTCTCCAAAAAAAAAGATGAAGAAAAATTAGTTACGTTCGATTCACAGAAAAGGTTGGATCTTTTGAAAAATGACTTCGTCGAAGAAATCCTTGCGAAAACGATTTCGTTTCATTTCGCGTGACGTTCTTACGCAATCTGTCATAGATTAAAAAAAAAATGACGCCTCGTTGTGCTTGGTGACATTGAAAAATGGAGCTGCGATTAGAAGGCAGGGATGGAAAGCCTCGGTATGCTAATTTTTTCGACGATCCTTGAACCGTTCGAGCGAGAAACCGAGGATCGCCGTGCGACGCTCCCGAGAACACTGCACGCAATGAATTTTGATCAGCCGAATACGAATCGGCGATTTCTGAAACCGAGGAAACCCACGCGCTTGCGTAATCGCGGAGAGGATGTTAATATTTGACAGGATGACGGTCGCCAAAAGAAATCCAAAGTTTGCCAACGGAAAACACGTTCGCGCGTTTGGGTAAAGCGTTTCCCTCGCTCGAATGCAATGAACACGACGTTAAAATGGCCGTACAGTCAGCGATCGACGTCTACCAATACAGAAAAACGAATTTCAAATATATTTAATTCGATATAACTGCAAAAAAAAGAAAGAAGTTGAAGAAAAATCGATGCAATTTTGTAGAATATCGATCTCGATTAGCTAAACGAATATACAATAAAAAATGTCATTTTTATGTACGAACTTTATAATAAAATAAATAGTGGAATAAAATAAAGAGTCGAATTTTTAAGTGTATCTTCATCCCTCGAATTGAAGCTAGCACAGCTAAAAAAGAATACGTATTCTCTATTTTTGCCTTTACTAACTTCATAATAAAAAACTAATCTATTTCGAGGAAAAAGGAAGAAGCTTGCAAACTTCTAAAAGAGTCGAATTTTTAAGCGTATCTTTACCCTCGAATTGAAACTAGCACAGCTAAAAAAGAATACGTATTCTCTATTTTTGCCTTTACTAACTTTATAATAAAAAACTAATCTATTTCGAGGAAAAAAGAAGAAGCTTGCAAACTTCTAAAAGAGTCGAATTTTTAAGCGTATCTTTACCCTCGAATTGAAACTAGCACAGCTAAAAAAGAATACGTATTCTCTATTTTTGCCTTTACCAACTTTACAATAAAAAATTAATCTATCTCGATTAAAAAGGAGAAGCTTGCAAACTTCTATAAGAGTCGAATTTTTAAGCGTATCTTTACCCTCGAACTGAAACTAGCACGGCTAAAAAAGAATACGTATTCTCTATTTCTGCCTTTACTAACTTTATAATAACAAATTAATATATTTCGATTAAAAAAGGAGAGGCTTGCAAATTTCTAAAAGAGTCGAATTTTTAAGCGTATCTCTCGAATTGAAACTGGCACGATTAAAAAGAAATACGTATTCTCTATTTCGTCTGTTTTCTAAATCCACGAAGTTTTGCACAAATTGTCCATGGATCACGGTTATATAACGGCGTGTGGAGAACGCTCGAACGGTGAGGGGTCACGGATGGCAGCTTGGCCAAGCGCGTTGTAGCTCCAATGTCAGAAAGCTCGCGGAACGCTCGCAGAACAATGGCACTGACACGTTTCGCGGGGAACCTGAAGGCTGTCGGGTACTTGCGACGGTAAACCAGTTTACATTTTTAAGCGTTCCGCGTACTGTCTATGACGGACATCAACTGCTTATTTTCCGCTGAGCAACGCGATCGACGCGTCGATGCGAAATCACTGTTCTCCAGGGATTTCTGTAGGACTTTGATCGTTAATCGTGCTGTTCTCGAAATGTCAACTAGGTTTTATTTTTCATTAAATCGCGACTGTTATCTCTGCTTCGCGTTGTTTAAGAAGATCGAGTGGATCTTTATGTCTTTTCAGCGAGGAATAAATGTCGATCCTTTTGCGTCTTTCTTCTCACAAATTTGCGATTTTTGTTGCATAAATGCGAGGGAATGTATGCATTGTTCTTGATGATTGTTAAAAGTAAATCTCGAGTGTTTTGTTTAAAAGGAAAAAGAAGTTTGCTGTAGAAGAGAAGACTTTGTACTCGTTACCTCTTCCTGTTTTTAAACACCACCATTGAAGCATCTTACATATCTTATTATTAATGCAGTTTGGTCGATGCGTACTTCTCTTTTTGTCAGACTCGCGCAATAGGCGTCTTTCTGTAAATAGAATAAGCCCATTAGTGCAGAATTGACGAGGAAAGAAAATAATGATTGATTCCTGTTATATGTAACATGTATAAAGCGTCAAGATCAATAACAAGCAAGAAGTACGATAATACGACGAGTCTACTGCCTCGCATATCTTTAATTTACCATGGATATTTA
Source organism: Xylocopa sonorina (assembly GCF_050948175.1). Taxonomy (NCBI): domain Eukaryota; kingdom Metazoa; phylum Arthropoda; class Insecta; order Hymenoptera; family Apidae; genus Xylocopa; species Xylocopa sonorina. Next base: position 6,120,648 of record NC_135202.1, on the reverse strand, counting down.
AAATATAAGTGAACTCATCACTTTTAATTACCTTAAATTAATTTTCAATGTCTTTGTTTTAATTATTATTCTATCGATTAAAACATGCATTTGAGAATGGCCAGTTTCAATAACAATACGAACTTTTAATCATTTCAGGGAAAATACAGTTTAGCAGTTTTCAAGAATGGAATTAATTAAATTAATTTTTATGTCTTCGTTTTAATTATTATTCTATCAATTAAAGCATCCATTTGAGAATGGCCAATTGCAATAAAAATATGGACTTTCAATAATTTCAGAGAAAATACAGTTTGATAGTTTTCAAGAATGGAATTAATTAAATTAATTTTTATGTCTTCGTTTTAATTATTATTCTATCGTTTAAAGGATCCATTTGAGAATGGCCAATTGCAATAAAAATATGGACTTTCAATAATTTCAGAGAAAATACAGTTTGATAGTATTCAAGAATGGAATTAATTAAATTAATTTTTATGTCTTCGTTTTAATTATTACTCCAGCGATTAAAAGATGCATTCGAGAATAGCCAATTGCTATAAAAATACGGACTTTCAATAATTTCATGGAAAATACAGTTTGGCAGTTTTCAAGAATGGAATTCGTGCGCGTTTGGCAAAGTTTTGAACAATTCCGAAAAGAAGCCTTCCAGAAGAGGACGGTTCTTAGTCGAGGCGAAGGCGATGCCCCGACGACGACGCCTCGATGCATTATTCAGGAATCGTCAATCACTGTCAAATCGAATGTCACGCGACCACCTTTACGCATTGTAACGCGTCGTATCGACGACGATACGATGCTCATTTACATCGTCGCGAGTAATCTCGACTGTGTACGTTGTCCACGAATTTTTAATTCACTTTTCGCCACCCTCCCTTCCTCTTCTTTTCGCTTATTTCTTCTGGTTCGAATACGTCCGTGTCGTTCGACGATTTAATACGTCAGGAAACTGCGTTTCTTCTCTCTTAATAATAATTAAAATGAAATTTGCCGTAAAAACTGAAAAGTTTGCTCGTACGATTTTTATTTCTATATTTCTATATCTCATTTAAATCGAAGCAATTATTTTTTATATAAAGATTAGCATAGTAATTGTAAATCTTGTGATTGAACGCGATTATATTTACTGTCACTCCCTGCATTGTGAATTATTTATCAAGGTAATGATTACAGTTTACTCTGGTAGGTATGCAAATGGTAATTAAACTGGAACTAATTCAAAGTCTCTGGACAGCGTAATCGTGTTATTAGGATGATACGTAGAAAGTTAATGAGCGAACAGACGTGTTTCCTAATTGCGACGTCGGTTTCCTGTCAATTTGTTACTGATTCCTCAGTAAAAACGCTGTTGTTTGCCGCAATGTATTATTGACAGCGAACAAGTAGACGGAAGTTGTATGGTACACTGTGCTGTTAGCAGTTCCATGTGTTTCATCGAGAAATAAAGCAACGTGACGTTCGAATGTTTGACGAATTAATTATTTTACCGTACAAATGAACGCGACAGAGTATCTCTTCTTCGTCATTCTTATTTACATTAAATTATAGCAATGGAAACTAAAGCAGAATATTCATTTGATTCAAATGATATCATCTATCCTTTTTCATGGTAAAAATCGGGTAACCAGCGACATCTCATCGAAAAATCTCTTCAAACTGGTCGCACACAAATATCGACAGCGAAGTAAACCATTTAAGACTACTATCGTCATCTTCCAGAAAAGTAATGAAACTAGTCGAGTATTAGTTTCAGTACTTTCAGCAGAGATGACGCTAGTAGTTTTAAGTAGTTCACTTCACTGTCGATAATGCTGAGCGACCAGTTTGAGCACTTTTTACAGAGATGACGCCAGGGGTTTTTGAGTAGAGTAGGTAACATCTGTCTCACTCTTTCCTACAGCTTTCTTATATATCTTTCTCTCTTTTACCTCTAAAGCGGGTAATATCAAACAAATTACAATAAAACTACTGCAGTGCACAAGAAATTGCAATGAAACTAGTAAAACGTGCAATGAAATACAATAAAACTAGTAAAATTACAATAAAACTGAGAATATATACAATAAATGACAGTAAAACTTAAGTTTTATATCATTCAAATATTTATAGTATAATACTTCTTCTATCTATCGGTTCAATTAAATAGCCTAAGGTGTATTCACATAAAAAATATAATAATTCCCCTAGAAATGCTGATACAATCCCTCGAAAGCTACAAAAATGTTCACAAATGTATGTTCATCAAAATTTCATCAAATGTTCATCTTCAGTGGAGTGTAATTAAAGTACAAATCATTAATAATCTTCAGAGAAAGAGGAAGGAGTTCGCTTTTAACATGTAGAGATCAGATTGAATGGTTGTGTGAGAACCCACGTATGCGTTCATAGCGTTTAAAAAGCTAGTTAAATTACGTTTTGTTTTAGTTCTAACTATTCTATAGTTTATCAGTAACGTTAAAAAGATATGATAAATATATAGAACTGTTACACTTTAGAATACATGGATAAATTGGGCAATTGGTTTATCTTATATCTCGTCTGTGCTTATCTAAATGCAACTTCATATTGTATGCTACCAAAATATTAATCGTGTAAAATTTAAAGGTATTGTTGTGCTCTCTATAATTTTGAAAGAGGAAAAGGTATTGGTGTTATCTAGACTTTAATAATTATTCGTACCCTATGTAAAGTTTCTAAATTCTGTAAGGAGTTTACAAAATTTTAAGTGACTCGCAACTAACTTAAACGTAACACGTAGTCCTTAGCATGATATCGTTTTCGAGAGACTAATTAATCTCTCGAAAACGTTACCAAGTACCCAGGTCCACCATCGAGGAGGTGACTACGCAGGGACCCATCCCTAATTTCCCTAATCCCATCCACCCTCCATTACATCTGTGTGTTCTTGGTACAGAAGGTACCAAGGACTGACTCTACTTGCGAACTTTAAACTGAAATCCATAATACATTTTCCAAAATCTAACATAGATTTTAGAAATTGCAGTATGGACTTTATCGAAAGGGATGATCAGAAATGCCATTCTTTTACCCAAAGTGAAATTTCTAATCTGACTCTACAAACACTTTAGTGATATTAAAGTGTTTCGCAAAGGGGTCTACGGTACGATATACTAAACTTTACTGAACTATTTACTGACTCGAAAAAATTATGATTGAAAGTTAATCTAATGAAAATTAACGAAAATGAATAGAAAGAAAAATTAAAAATAAAATTCGCGACGCGATCAAAACGAACAAGTACCAATAAACCTGCGTCACATTATCACGAGAGCATTCTAACCCGGTGGTTCAGCACTAGTCACTAGTGTGAACTATACCCGACGCGAATCGCGAGCAAATTAAGTTTATGCCACGTCTTACGTCGAAACAGCTGATACCACGCTCTCCCCAATGGTGAATGCGGGTACCATCAAGATCTCAGCGAGGCTTAGCATTAGGACGCATTGCCCAACGACGAGAACGAACTCCGTAGACCGCCCCAAGTCGTCTTACAGCAGGTCCAAAGACCCCAGCGACACGGGGTAGGAGCTACTCGGAACGAACCGCGAAGGGCGCGTCCACTGTGCTAAGCCTATACCCAAGTCGAGTACCCAACGGGCGTACCAATCGACAAGGGCTGCGAAATCTCAATGGGCACCGAAAACCACATCAGTTTGATTGAGTATCGACTATTTCGCTGCGTGGAAATGAAAGACTAAATCTCGAACGAATAAAAAAGAAAAGAAAAGAAAAGAAAAATACGTGAAGCGATTTCACGCAGCAGAATCTTAGAATGCTCAAGGGAGTATGTAACGCATGTTTATCGGTACTGACTACACGCGATTATAGAAATGGCTATTTCTCACTTCGGATAAGAAAATGGATGTCTTTACAATTTTGTTACAATTCAGTTACAATTGAATTACTTAAATCCAAGTGCTTATAACTAAGGACGCACGCATCCCACGGCGATCTAACGGTGATCTAGCGGCGATCCAGTGTCGAACGTAGAAATTGAAATGAAAAAGGAATCGGATGGATTTGGAACAATCAAATGACGAGAACAACAGAAATTTCAAGATTCTCTTAATAGCTTCCCTTGATTATAATTTGCGATAATCGTTCACGTGAAACAGTTAGAAAGAATCTTGGAAAAGGTGGAACTTCAACTCTGTATTCGTCGGAAATAGAATTTTCTCATTTCCAAATATATAGAGAATAATGATACTGCTCTACGATTGTAAAGTACAAAATCGTTGATCAACCCCACGATGATTTCAAGCAAGTTCTTGCCCATGTAGAAACTTAGAAACCCAGAAATTAAAATAAAGTAGAGACTAACTCGATTTATAACAAATACCACCATATACACAATGATTTAACAAACACCACAGAGAGATAGAAATTAATACAGATTATGCAGGATTGTTTTAAATGTTCCTAGTTCCGATCAATGGTGTGTATGAAAAAATAATGAGAATAATACCCAATGAAGTGATTAACGTCGACCATAATTATGCTCGATTGAAATAAATTAAGGAAGTCAGGATAGAAGGGACTCAGGTTACGTATTTATAAAATTACATTGTGTGAATGTACAGATATAGTCAGTAAAAGTAACTTAAACTATTTGCAATCCAACTTAAACTTTCAAAGTCCTGAAAAGGACTCGAGAGATTTAAATTGTACTGCAAAAGACTCGACACTAAAAGTACCAGTTATTAAATTATTCTAATCTGTTGCAAAATTAACGAAATAATAATTGGATAATGAAATAAAAAAGTAGAAAGTAAATCTTTGAAATCTTTATACAAGACAGAAGTTATAAATTGTAATCTTTTAACTCATTCGAGTACTTTTAGTATCGAGTTTACAACTATACTTATGTCTACGTGCGTAGTCCTTAGCTTGGTACCATTTTCGAGAGACCGGTCTCTGGAAAATGGTACCAAGGAGCCAGGTCCACCCCGTGGAGGTGACTACGCAGGGACCCATCCCTAATTTCCCTAATCCCATCCACCCTCCATTACATTCATGTGTTCTTGGTACAGAAGGTACCAAGGACTGACTCTACTTGCGAACTTTAAACTGAAATCCATAATACATTCTCCAAAATCTAAGATTGGTTCTAGAGATTGCAGTATGGACTTTATCGAAAGGGACGACGAAGAATGCCATTCTCTTACCAGAAGCGAAACTTCTAAAGTTACTCTACAAACACTTTAGACAAATTAAAGTGTTTCTAAAAAAAGTACTACGGTACGATACTCTAAATTCGATTACTCTATTGTAAAAAAAGTTACGAAAAGTGTTGGTAAAAATAGAAACAAAATTAAGTTAAATTAAAGTCAAGAGAAGAAACTAATTTGGAAGAATGGAAATAAAATTCGCGACGCGAAACGAACAAGTACCAATGAACCTGCGTTAGATTCTCGCGAGAGCATTCTACCCGGTGGTTCAGCACTAGTCACTAGTGTGAACCATACCCGACGCGAATCGCGAACAAGATTAAGTCACGTCTTACATCGAAACAATTGATACCACGCTCTCCCCAATGGTGAATGCGGGTACCATCAAGAATTCAGCGAGGCTTAGCATTAGGACGCATTGCCCAACGACGAGAACGAACTTCGTAGACCGCCCCAAGTCGTCTTACAGCAGGTCCAAAGACCCCAGCGACACGGGGTAGGAGCTACTCGGAACGAACCGCGAAGGGCGCGTCCACTGTGCTAAGCCTATACCCAAGTCGAGTACCCAACGGGCGTACCAATCGACAAGGGCTGCGAAATCTCAATGGGCACCGAAAACCACATCAGTTTGATTGAGTATCGACTATTTCGCTGCGTGACGGTGGAAGACGAAATCTCGAACTAATAGAAAAGAAAATAAGAGAAAAGGGAAGCTACGTGAAGCGATTTCACGCAGTACAAACTTAGAATGCTCAAGGGAGTATGTAACGTATTTTCATCAGTACTGACTAATCGCGAACCGATTTACACAAGAACAATGTGTTCTGTTATAATAAACGAGCGGTAGCGGATTAATAGAAATGGCTCTCTCACTTCGGGTAAGAAAATAGATTCTTTTACAATTTTGTTACAATTCAGTTACAATTAAATTACTTAAGTCTAAGTGCTTATAACTAAGGACGCACGCATCCCACGGCGATCCAGCGGTGATCCAGCGGTGATCCAGCGGCGATCCAGCACTGATTCAGCGTCAAACGTAGAAATTGAAATGAAAAGAGAATGAAATGGATTTCCAACCATCATTCGAAAGAATTTCATTGGAAAGAATCTTGGAAAAACTTAGAAACGCAGAAATTAAAATAAAGTAGAGACTAACACAATTTCCAATCATCAAACAATCCTCCGTTGAAGACAAACACCACAGAGAGATAGAAAGTAATATAGATTGTGCAGTATTGTTTTAAATGTCCCTAGTTCCGATCAATGGTGTTTATGGAAAAATAATGAGAATAATACCAAATGAAGTAATTAACGTCGTCCATAATTATGCTCCATCGAGATAAATTAGGGAAGTCAGGACAGAAGGGATTCAGGTTACGTATTTATAAAATTACATTATGTGAATATACAGATATAGTCACTAAAATTAACTTAAACTATTTGCAATCCAACTTAAACTTTCAATGTCCTGAAAAGGACTTGAGAGATTTAAATTGTACTGCAAAAGACTCGATACTAAAAGTAGCAGTGATTAAATTATTCTAATCTACTATAAAGTTAATGAAATAATAGATGGATAATGAAATAACTAAATGAAATAATGATAGCAAGTCTATGAAATCTTTCTACAAGACAGAAGTTGTAATCTTTTAACTGATTCTGATACTTTTAGTATCGAGTTTACAACTATACTTATATCTACATGCGTAGTTCTTAGCTTGATACCGTTTTCGAGAGACCGGTCTGTCGAAAACGTTACCAAGGGCCCAGGTCCACCAACGGGGAGGTGACTACGCAGGGACCCATCCCTTGTTCACTTACCAATCGGCAGGCAAAAGTAGTTGTCATCACTGTCTGCTGTCATCCACCACTGTCCACAATCATCCACAAATGTCCACTACCCTTGGCTACTCCATCACCATCCACAATCATCCACAAATGTCCACTACGCTTGGTTACTCCACCGTCGTTCACCACTGTCCACAAATGTCCATTATCCTTGGCTACTCCACCACAGTTCACCATGGTCCATCAGTATCCACTACCCTTGGCTACTTCACTGTCGTCCACCATCGTCCACAATCATCCACAAATGTCCACAACGCTTGGCTGCTACACTGTCATCCACCACTGTCCACAATCATCCACAAATGTCCACTATCCTTGGCTACTCCAACTTGGTCCACCATGGTCCACCAGCCTTGGCTACTCCATCATCGTCCACAATCATCCACAAGTGTCCACTATCCTTGGCTACTCCAACATGGTCCATCGTGGTCCACCAGCCATGGCTACTCCATCATCGTCCACAATCACCCACAAGTGTCCACTATCGTTGGCTACACCACCATGGTCCACCAGCCTTGGCTACTCCATCATCGTCCACAATCATCCACAAGTGTCCACTATCGTTGGCTACTCCATCATCGTCCACAATCACCCACAAGTGTCCACTATCGTTGGCTACTCCATCATCGTCCACAATCACCCACAAGTGTCCACTATCGTTGGCTACTCCATCATCGTCCACAATCTTTCACAAGTGTCCACTATCCTTGGCTACTCCACACCACAGTCCATAATCATCCACAAGTGTCCACTATCGTTGGCTACTCCATCATCGTCCACAATCATCCACAAGTGTCCACTATCGTTGGCTACTCCATCATCGTCCACAATCATCCACAAGTGTCCACTATCGTTGGCTACTCCACCACAGTCCACCATGGTCCACCAGCCTTGGCTACTCCACCATCGTCCACAACCATCTACAAGTGTCCACTAGCCTTGGCTCGTCCACAGCTAGCCACCAGCAGCGACCAACCACATCCACACCCTGACCTTCTCACCTCGACGTCTAAACAGCCAAAAGACCCTCAACAGCCTCGCACTGCTTTTATACACCCACTCCCACTACCGTCAACCTCCCACCCTTCTCAAAATCGCGAGTTGGCAAAATCAATTTTTCCATCTCTGTAACCCTAATTCCATCTACCTTCCATTACATATACGTATACGTTCTATGTGTATATGTATATGTCTATGTACAGAAGGTGCTGAGGACTGACTCTACTTCAATATGAAACGGGATTCCATAATATAATTTCTAAAATCCATCAAAGATTTTGGAAAATCAGCAGTCTGGACTTTACGGAAGGGGTAACGAGAAGTACCATTATCTTATCTAGAGAGAAATTTGTAAAATACACTTCAGAAAAGTGAAACTCAGAAAAGAATATTGTCTCGAACTTCAGTAAAAGTAAAAATAAAATTCTAAGGAATAATAAATGCAAGTTAAGCTAAAGTTAAAGTAAAAATGTTACGTATAGCTTTCTTCAAGAACGAAATTACGAAAGTCTGATGAAATTAAATTTGAATTTCGCATGTATTGAACATCATAGAAGTTTAAGAAGTATAGTATACGAGATTAAATAAAATTTTAGTACCATTTTAATATCCCTAATTCGAACAAATCTTTTTATGCATAGCCTCTCGTTTTTTCTATTCAGAAATGCCATGTAAAACACATAATATTTGATTGAAATTTAGTACCTGTCATTTTCATGAGAACTCGTATGTTTTTCCCCTATGGCTCGGTCATGTAAATTCAAATCAGGTGTGAAAAGCATACAATTAATAATGAAAACTGTACATCGCTTCGTGCTAGTCATTTCAGGACTAAAGTTCGATACTAAAACAAAACATGCTCGAAACAAAAACTAACTAAAATGTCATGAATTTAAGCACGTAATATGCACGATAAATTTCTACTCACACAGTAGCACAGTAATAATCGACTCAACGATATCCATAAATTTACAATTATAATATACATACAACTAAAAAATATACAAATAATTCCCAAAAAAAAACGCGCTTCGATCTAACGTAGCTGAGAACAAACCTGAACAAGAAACTGTTTAAAGAAATTAATTATCTCTAATTTATATATATTAATCATGACGTTTGAGCCGTGTCCACCATATTGGCCGGACACACAGGCATTTACACATACATACACACACACACACAGACACACATAATCCCATCGAACACCTCGAAAGCAAACCAGTGAAAGAGCTACTTTCCCCCACCAAGGAGGAGTACCTCTACACCTGAAATGTATGCACACAGAGAGGCACCATACCGATTCATAGATCCCCCTCCTCGTCTAACTCACAATTAGACTTGATCTTGATTTTCCAAAGGGAACTGCAGTTAACGGCAGTTAGGTGTTCGACGGTGCCACGAGCAGACGGGACCTCTCGTATATCAATTCCGCGTTGATATGCGTCTAGATCGGTACGCATCGATCGAGTTCACACGAAACGCGCGTCCGCGAGGCCATTTCAGGACTCGATAAAGCCATCGTCCTACACCGATCCGTCGACTCCTGGCCGTCTTTCGTCCTCCGCGCGACAGACGCGTCAGCCGTGCACACATTTCAACCAGGATCGTCGAACGTGATGCTCGCACAGTGACGCGTGAACGAGGACGATCCTCGACGCGCTGGACGACTGAGACACGGTGCCGATTTCTCGACTAAACGCGCGAAACACACCGCGAGAAGAAGAAATAGGCTCGATTCAGCTCGCGCGAGAGGAGAAAAGTGTTCGACTCGTGAAGAAACTCGAGAAAGTTGCGTGCACGAGGTAGAGTCTGTCTCGAGATAGGACCAGCGAGGGAAACGAAGAAAAAAGAAGAGACGCGAATCTAGAATTTCCTCGCGCGTCTCGCGGCCTGGCTCGTCTCTTGCTCTTCGTGTTGTGTCCTGTTATTCGCTGGTGGCGAAGTCAACATCGGTTTCTAAGGAAGAGACATCCGCTCGTGAGCAACCAGAGAGAGATATTTCGGTAGAGAAGACACGATTGTTTACGTTTTACTTTCAAGAACCGAAGGACCCGTCGTACAGAGAGGTAAGTGGCCCGGAAGTTCGCCTCGTCGGAATGCCACTCGATCCGCTTTACAAGCACGCTTGCTCGAGCGTGCCGCGAAAATTATGCAACTAATTTTCTTCTTTTCGTTTTTTACACCTCTCGCGCCTGGTTTTCGTGGCTCGTTTGAAACTTTCTTTCGCTTTTTTCTTCTTTCTACTGGAAATTACGTTTCCGTTTGCCGCGAGGAAAAGAAGAGATGTCAAAAATTGATGTTATTGTAGTTTTGAAGAGATAATCGAGTGTTCCGGGGATCGTTAGAATTATTATCTGGATTTTTCTTGTTGCTTTTCTCTTTTTTCGTGGACGTTTTATGTCCACCAAACCGGTATGACGCAAGGTGATCAGCTTCGAATTCCAGTTTGGAAAGAGACATTTTTTTGGAGAAGAAAGATCGAAACTCTTGGGATTCGGGTAAATCGCTGGAGTTTTACAAATCTTTAGTTTTAGCTTGTTTCTGCTGTTTCTCGTTAGAATCTTGCAAGTCTTCAGTTTCAGCTTGTTTCTGCTGTTTCTCGCGTACTTTTTACGACACAATGCTTAGTTTCGTCAATGCTTCGTCAAACTTCAATCTCTGAAGAACGCTTGAAGATATTGCGCAACAATAGGAAGAAGGAAGAGGGTAGTTAAGCCAGCCATCACTTAAATCGCAAATCTTGTTCTGTACCCTGAAATTTGAAGGAAGAACTCAGTGGTCCAGTTGATTATACCGTTTCGATAAGATGGCTGGCTATAATTTCTGGAGAATCTTTAAGTGATGTTGCATAACGATAAAAGAAGCAAGAAAGGGGCTCCTCAATGTGTTACTTAATCCCTGGTCGTAGTATACAATCTGTTAGATATTACGTCGAATGAGGAAATTGTGTAGATTTTATGATAATTTTTTGAAAAACACGCGAAAACTACCCTTCTCGATCGAATTTACTTTATCAAGCTTTGGAATCTGAGTGAGCATCATGTGCTCCTTCCTTCCAGCAGTTCTTATCTTGTAACGAGTTGTTTAACTTCTTGGAATGTGCATGCAGATTAAGAAATGCATCAGATAAAACACTTGATTCGAGGAGATTGCAATTATTGAATGAAAGCGATACAAGTTCCAATAAATCAATCGATCATACTCTATTATAGCAATATGATCGATGTTAGCCTTTATTGGTTCGAGGCTATGCGTCATCCTGGATAATAATGTAATCAATTTCGACGTTATTTTGTAACTGTAAAATATTTTTAGGAAACATTTGCATACGAATATTCCGAAAACATTATGCAAATGCTTCGTAAAGACATTTCACAATTACAGAATAATATCCAGAATGATTAAATGAGCTCTACGGAGAGACAGTAAAAGAATTCTTCAAAATTAATGAAAAAATCATTCAGTGTAAAATTCTGCGCGAGAAATAAAAATAGATAAAAGTATTTTCTCTGAGAGAAATTCGAATTATTTTTGATCACGCGACGAAGTGGTTTCGTGTACATAAAAATTCGTCGAAAAGTCCGCCGCGAAATCGAAATTGGCGGCAAGTTTCGAGCTTTCGATTTCAACGCCTCGAATTTCGACTCGCGCAGGAAGAAACCTTCCGCTTCTTCGTCTCGCTTTCTTAGCGGGACAATGTTTGAAATAAACAGAACAAACATTATACAATAGATTCAAAGTTCTGTTTGCCACTGCGCGTAGGTACAGCGATGTGCAAAAGTTCCAAGCCATCTGTTGTAGACTTTACGACGGTAATTAAACGTCTCGTACGTTTATTAGACGTATCTACATGAAAATATAATTGCAGTGCTATTAAAATACCATTTCGCAAGACAAAATATATATTTTGTACTATTATTACAGAGAACTTCCATTTTTTATCGTTCCCTTCACTCTTAATCACTGACGATATTATAGTTCATAGATCTTTTAGCAGGCATAAAACACACGAAACCTTGATTAATATATATTTCAAAATGAATTATAACGAGCAACAACGCAACGAGTCTCGAAACAGAAAAAGTAAGTGAAAAACAAATATACGTTCTTGTAATCGTCCGAATAAAAAGTGCAGGAAATGTTGAATCTGTTTTTATAACTAAATGAATAATTCCACATGCCTCTAGAAAAAAGAGCAGAAAATGAATGTTGTTGCAAATTAATGAATATTTATGGTCTGATACGGTTGCTAATATTGATAGTGAAAACTTTTTTTAGTTCAATAGTTTAACTAATGAAATCGTGCGAATCGTTAATAAATACTGACCATTTTGCTCGCAAATAACTCGACACTTTCGCACAGTGTTGTATCGCGAACGATGCAAGTGCCATTACGTTTTCACTATCCGATACGAAAGCGTTCGATAGGAAATCAATTGGAGCGTTGATGTCCCGTCGTTTTCCATGATCTTAAATAATATTTGCGGCCTCCAGCTTCAGTCTACCATGAATAGACTGCTTAGTCAAATACTCTCTTCCTCGTTTCATCCATTATGCAATACTCTTCTAAGAACCATCCTCGCAATAAGAATCGAAAACACTTGCACTATCGAAAAAGAATGAGATAACTATTCATATTTTCATAATCTTTTATGCACTAATATTACAGATTGTTTATTCATCCTGGCATTTTAATGCGAATTGCGTGTAACATAATCCACTTCGACTTCACTTCATTTTGGTATCACCATAGTCTTATGCATATTAATATTAATAGTTAGTTTATGAACTCCATATCGATTATGATAATTCCATGTCTATTTTTATGCATGCAAGTATACAATTACATCATACTAAAGTGTTTCTGCAATTATTTTTACAACGAGAGTCTAATTGGGTGTGTTAAAATCCTCAGTAAATGTAGTTTAAAATGTCGGTTCAGGTTTACGCGTGACAACATTCTCGTTGAAAAAACGAATCTTAGAATCGTCTCGATCATTAATTTGGAGTACGATCGTTACTTGTGATCTTACCTGTGGAACTCTTCGAGAGCCACCAGTGTAATTGTATTTCGCTGATTGGAACGCGAGACGCCTTGACGTTGTGCGAAATTCTTAATAAAACAAAACTGTTGGCGACAGAAACATTTTTTCGCTTACGTCTGCGATAACAAACGTATCGTGAACCGTATTGTCCAACGTCGTAACGCTAATTGTCACAGTTTACACGAATTTCATATTTTAACGATTACAGTTGATATAAAGTGGTACTGTTAACATTTCGATTAGCAGAAAGAAATATTTGTACCAGCTTATTTCCGGAAAATGCAGTTACACTACGGAGAACAGTGTGATTCGTGACAATTACGAGGATCAATGTGGTGCTTAGTTTGATTAGCTCATACTAACGAGTGGGAGAGCATATATGTCGTATGTGAACGTCTTCTCTTCATTCTCATATTCGTTCGTGAGCTGGATCGCTGGAGAACAGTCGAGGAGAACCTGTTTCCCTTCGTTTGATTTGTTTTCATCAGTTATTAATATAGGTTTTTATGCAGAACTTTTGCATTTTGAGTAAACAACTCTTTGCATTTGCTTTTGCTACCGCATTCGCTTAGCATGATTTATTAATCGAGGTCGTGCATCGAATAGAACAATCTTTAAATAAATGTTTCTCATGAATTATCAAATATTCTTCTGATAAGTGGCATTAATTATGAGAGTCTCATCGAAATGTTTGAAATTAATTCCGTGACCGAAGACATTTCTCTGGATTTTACGGAATAAATTTACCAGAATATAATCCATTTTTTACGAAACACACACCTCAGCCTCTTTTGATGAACGATCTGGTCCCTCTCGTGACAGAATCATTCTAAGATCGAAGATTTAATAAGCTATAAAAATTCGGAAAATGCAAATTTTGCAAAAATAAATTCTTTTCGATGCCACAACTGTTGAATTTATTTCGATATGCAGAAATGTGGCGAGTGTACCTTCGAAAAATGAAATAAACTTTTATTACAATTCTGTCATTGGGAGTTTCGCGATGTTCTCGAGTAGAATTCTAGACGCGTGCTTTTGAAAATCGCCAGGCATGCGCTAGCTTCCTGGAGAACAATTCGTTTCATCCGCAACGGAAGCGCGCGCGTACTTTTGCAAAAGGTCACCGTTCGCGTGGAGTGTCGAACCTGTTCCGTTGTCCACTTACCTTTACTTTCATCCAACGAGCCGACGGCCACGAAAGTCGCACAAAAATCAGTCCCAGAACACGGTCGAAAAGCGTCCACGACCGATCGCAGCGAGAGATGCTGCCCAGAATCGTTCTTACGACGTGGAATTTCTCCGCCGCGAATTTACTTTCTATAATCGCCTATTTTCGTTGCCAATTGGCCACGTGGGCTCCCACGGCCGCGTTGTCCAGGTTTCTTAATCCTGGGACCGTTAACAATTCGTTGCGAAAAAAGTGTAGATCGTTAGGAAGGAGGAGGCAACAGTGTACTAATATCTTTTAGAAGAAGAAAGTTGTAGGAAGTTTCTAAAATTGCTTTACCAGAAGTTACCAGATGATTATTTCGATCATTTTTATAGATTTAGTGATAAATCAAACGTTCATCTGGCAGGATACTTCTTTTGGATTCCTTTTATAAGTACTCGCACTTATTGTTGGCACTTTGTTCTCGAAGCTCGTCATTCTTCTCACTATTTGTTTGTTATTTTCTTTTTGCTACGATTTTCTGCGATCGCACGACGGAAATTAATTCTATCGATGAATCAGTTGATATATCATGCGTGTTTATATCAATAATATCGTGAATCTCTAATTTAAATAAAATGGCAACGCAAGGATTATTCATCTTTTTTTGAGATGCATGTTGCACCGTCTCATGCCGGAAATGGGAATGTCAGCCTGCTGGATTGGTTACTATGTTTAGTAGTAACGTTACTTTCTTGCCTATCGTGATGCTGGTTCAGATTTATAAAAAGATTAGTGCGGTTAGTCTGGACGATTCTAGGGCGTTTGTTACATAGGAGAGACGATGATGTGGAAAATGACTGGCGCTTTCGTCCGCTTGCCGTTTCTAGAAAGTGTTGAACATTTCACGAAGTTGGTTAAATTAAAAGGGTAACCGTTTGACATTACAATAAAACGATGCGACACTATCATATATTGCGGCAGTAAATTTGTTTAAAAGAGTTTTCGAAGGAAATTGGAAGTCTGATCGAGGAACACAGGTGTTTACGTCAACTCACAAAGTCTAAGCTAAGAATAACGCTGGAGCGGTAACTAAATTATTCATTTAGTCTGTCAATGCTGATCGATGTAAATACATACTTTCAATATTAAGTATCTAATTGATGAAATGATCAATCAAAATTAATTGAGACCTAACCTTTTCATTCGCCCCAATAAAAACAGTTTTCTTTTCTATTCGAGGCAACAAGCTAGCCAATTAAGGAATTGAAGGATAAACAAATAAACAACTTTAGAGTGCTACTTTAAACTTAATTGATCGCAGTAAAAATTAAATCATCCACCAATATCCAAAGGGATTTTTTCCTTTACATCAGTAGTAACAGATACAAAAGAATAATAGAAATCTGGTTTAGCGGGCTTATGTCGTGGAACGTATGTAACAGACACCTTAGAACCGTCCACACTAACCGCACTAATCTTTCTACAAATCTGAGCCAGCATCACGAAACGTTTTCACGTCCTCCACCGTGAAACGTAAGAAAGCAACGTTACTACTGAACATATTGACTAATCTAGCCAGTCAACATACAGGTAACCCTCTTATAACACGGTAGTTAGGTTCCTAGAAAATGCTGTGTTGTGTGAGGCTCAGAGCTAGTACAAAAAGGGACGTTACGTTCCAAAAACTTATTAAAAACAAATAGTTCCTTTCAATTCTACATATGCAACTTAATTCTTATTAAAAATATAAATGTATGTAAAACACGAAACCAAAAAAAATATTATTTTAATCTAATGCAACTCTAATTTAATGAATTTCTTCGTCGTCACTGCTCAGTATAATCAACAGAGAACGTATTTTCGGTGGAATGATGTTGCCCCACTCTCAGAACTTTTTTCTTTATTTAAAGTTTTTGTATCTTTTCCCCTCTTAAATAATCTGTAATTGTACTTTGCTTGCTAGTTTTTACCAGATAATTGTAAATTTCTTGGTATGGAGTTAGACAGTTTTGCAGCTCCCTTTTGAATTTTTGACTTCTTCCAGTGGAAGGGTACCTGTATTCAAGAAAAATGACTCGAGATTTTCAGCTAAGCTTAGGCCTTCTTGTAATTTTTTTAACGTTAAATTATTCACTGCACGATCTTTAGAACAGCAAGTCTCGCAGCGGCTGTAAAAGTACAGTGTTTTACAAAGGTTTTTGCAGTTTTCTTATCGTGTTGTAGAAGGGTTCTCGCAATTTACGAGTCGTGTTATAGCGAAACTGTGTTATGAGATGCCGTGTTGTATTAGGGCCAGCTGTACTAACATAGAAAAATGTTACGCGTTCACCTTGCGTAACTTCCACCTCCCTCAGCGTCCATCCTGCTGATCGTGTCTCCTAATCATCATTAATCACAGCTCGTCGTCCCAACTTCCTTTCTAATCACTAATTATTCTAATTTTTTATTCTCTCTCTTCATCCAATTCACAGCTCGAATCTACAGAATATTTTAAAGGTCAATTCAACGTACCCGTAGCTACTGCTTACAGGGCACTCTAAAAATCAAGATGGCGGTGTTTCGCAACGGCCTTAGTCCGTGGTACACGCGTAGAGAGCAGAGTTCCTGTCGAAAAACCGTGGAACGTAATTCGTGGTGGTTGGATTTAAGAAACGGCCGTTTATTTACCTTAAGACGCGCTCCAGTTAGCGTCGGGAATTATGTACGTTCACTCCAGGTAGACAGACCCAGGATCGTTCGTAACGGGGACAACGACACGCGTGCACCGCGTAAATTGTTGCCTCGCATGAATTCGTCGTTAGCTTGTCATTAAGCCTTTGCGTAAGCGTCCGTCGTTGCAGGTGCAATTGTGAATGACTCTCTGTTTATATTGGATTTGGTTAGGGCAGAATCGCTTCTTAAATGGACGCCGTTCTCCCCTCGATCAGATAAATATGTCTACTCGATTACAACAAATTAGAGATGCTGTTGCACTTCGAGGAATTTTACATTCAATTTGAAATAATTTAGTGTGCGAGTGATCGACTAAATGGGTTGCGTTCGAGGTTTTATTTAAGTTTAATTTTCATCTGCGCTAACGTGTTGTTTTAAGGAATTTATAATAATGAGTAACTAATTGACGTTTTATGGCTCGATGCGAGCTGACGATTCCCATCAGGTGTATTCTTAATTATTACACATTTTACAAATATCATATATTTCGTTTTAGGATCTTCGAATATTGTCAGATTTAAATCTTTATTAAGGGATCGCTGTCTATTCAGCATTCGTCGTTTGGTTTTTCAAACCAACGCAGGCTTACATTTCTTTTATTCGATGAAAGAAAAGAATTAAAATAATTAAATATACATATGGTGATAAATTACATAATTTTGCACTTAACGACTGTTACACGACTGCGGATCGTGCGTTCGGTTCTCGTGTTCGTGAATGCTTTATACACGCATACCAATATATTTCATTCTTGAATAGTAATTAACTTTATCGAAACACGAGTAGTTTATCTCGGTGCATTAATTTTCATTAACGCCATCTGTTCATCGATGAAGGTTTCACCTTTTCTCGTTGATAAATGCTGTGGTATCAATGTACATTGCAAGCTCCACAATTGGAATTGTTTTACAACTAGAAAAGGATAACGATCTTTGCCAAGTGAACAAACGTTTATTCGTCGAAGACGCAGTTGCACAACGGTTTGCAAATAAAATAACCACCTTTGTCTAACACAAATCCTCCAATTGTACATGCACGTGCATTTCACGTGTAAGCAGGACCAGTTCCACGCATACATTCAGCTAACAAGCGGATGTTCTACCGTTATAAGGGCAACTTGTTGCGTGTGCTATCCACAAATGAGAGTCAACGAAGAAGACTCAAATCGAATGCGAATAAATTTTATTTTTAAAGATTCTCGTATCACTCCCAAAAAATGGCATTTTGTTTTACGTAAAAGGATATTTCCAAAGTATTCGATTCGTACGCGTTGATATGAGATTCCAAGATGAATATCTGTAGCTAGGGATAGTTAGTACGATCGAGCTGATGCTTATTTATATATTCTAAATAGATGTTAATTTAAACAGTGTCAGAATCGTAAAAATATTATACTCTTCGTATCTGCTGGTATCGACTTCTGAAAGGATTACATGCAGATTTTGAAAATACTTTTGTAAACAATCCGATGACGCACGCTCGTTACCATCCTTGCCAATTCTGAACGAGGTGGGCGTGATTGTAGTAGGTCTCAGCGTCGTGTGAAAAAGTGTAACTCCAGGTCAACCTCCTCGAACGCTCGTCCACGAGACTGCAGTAGTTCGAGGTTCATCGTCTTCGAGTCTCCGTTAGCTTTCGAGCGTCGCTGAAAGAGTCGAACGCTCTGGTGACTCGAGTGTCCAAAATCGGGGTAAATCGTGGCAAAACGAAGTTCATCTGGATATTCTGCGAGATATCTTGAAATTTTTTTAAATTTCACCTCTATTTCGATTAAAACTCGTTTCTTGAAATTCTTTGGTAATTATCGTATGTGTACGGTTACGAGCGCTTATACGAAGGGATGTTCATACGTTTGGGCGTTGAGCGGACAAAAATACACGCTGATTAAACAAGGTGAAAGTGTTTACAACTGGCGTGCAAAATGCGTGAAACGACGATCGAAAAAAAGGAATCGAAATTAATCGTGAGAAAGTGCGGAGACTCAAACGCAACCAGTGCTGCGTTATCACCGGCTAAATCGGTTCAATAGCGTGCAAGTTCCGCTTTTTCCTAGATCGCTTTGCATCGTGCACCGCGGCGATCGTATCGCGATCGAATTATGCTCTTTCTTCGCGAGCACGCATCGAGGAAGCAGGAAAAGTGTAATTTTTCCACGCGCGACCAACGTGATCACTTCCTGACAACGTCCGCCGTTAACGCACGCGTACACTAAAAGTAATTAAAGAAAAAAAAGAAAAATAATAAGAACAATCGTCGCAAAAACTTCGATTCCGTTGATAATCAGGTTTTATCAACGCCTCTAGAAGCGGAATCGAAAGTAACGACAGGAGACGGGAAACGTAATCGATACGAGAGATTTGATGGCGACATTAGGTAATAGCTGTTTCATAACCTGCAGAACTAATTGTAGACACTCGAAGTTAACTAACCTGTAACAAAGACGAGATATCTATTTCATCTCCTCTTTAGAACTAAATCTAAAGCCATTCGAACAACCAAGAGCCTCTTTCTCTTCGCATAGAAATCTTCAAGCAATTATCCAATGAAGCCCAAAACTCGAGGTATCCTAATTTTTACTATTGGTAGCATCATCGATATAAAATATCTACTGTCTTAAAAAATCAACGTATCAATGCAGATAATTTTTAGAAAAAAAAAGAAATAAAAGGTACACCAGAAATTCCTCAGAGGTCGTCAACTTTGTTTAAATCCCAGCGTCAATGGTATCGCTCGCCCAGTCTCCGCAGCGGGATCGCGTAATTACGGTTACAGGAGCACGGTTACGGATTCGTGTCACATGGCCACGATAATGTACATCTCACGGGCGATGCACTGAATGATAATCAGACGGGGACCACCGTGGCGAACGACATCGATCAGGAGGAGTGAACCGCTTGGAATCGCTAAGGTCGATTCAGCGGGGCCCGCGTGAAACCTGTTTGGACCCAGGCTTACCCGTTTCGACGTCATCGAACTCTCCTGCTGCCGGTGCGTCGATCGATTCAGTGAATGTGTTACGGAACGGTACGCTGGTAAATAAAAAAAAAAAAAGAAAAAAAGGTTGTAGCAAACCTTTCGATCGGCCATGTAGAAAAAATGTGACCATCGTTAGATATTTTGTACGCGTGTGATCGAAGGCATGGATTTATCGAACGTCGAAGAGTGGGTGCTCTCAGACGGACGTGTGAACGTGAAAAAAAAAAACATTACGAGTGATTTATTGCTCGAACAATTATCCGTGCTATCGAGATTATAATTTTCACTTGTTTCGATGGCTTAACGGCAGCTGGAATAAATATTCCGATGTGTTTCTTAATTATAATTTTGAAACCTCGGATTACGACCACCGGTTATTGTAATTTATGTATCTAAGAGACTCTGAGCTCCCGTTCGTGGTGATGAATGCGATTGTACGCTTGAATTTTATTTAAATATCAAATGGACATTCTGACTAAATTCTTTGCTGAAAAAAATTTGAATACTATTATGACGAAGCATTAATCGGAGGGATATAAAAAAATATAAAAACTAGGATTATTTTATCTAAATAATAAATTTGCATAGAACAAGTGAGTTTGCGAAGAAAAACAGTCGAGAGAGTAGCCGGATTCATATAAAATCGTGGAAAAGCCGCGAGAAGTACATTTTGTAAGAAGAAAACGCTGCTTGCATCGTCCAGCGGAGGAGCAAACTCGATAGCCTTGGTGAAATTCCTTCTTAAGGCAGTCTGTTTGGTATTACGTGATCGCTAGTCCTAGATTCCCATTGCGGAGCCCTTTTGAAGCGATGAGAGATATGTGCTTAACGACGGCCAAACCCGTTCCACGCACGAAACGGTAATAAAACGTATGCAAAGAGTACACGCGTGTAGATACACAAGAAGAAGTGACGTTTCGCTGGTGAAGTCTTTATTTAACTATCTTCGACGAGACTAATAACTTTTCCTCCTTTCAATTACAGCAGTTTCCGAAATATCTTCACGAATCGATGACTCTGCGATATTTTTCACTTAGACATCGTTTGACATCCGATGAGACTATCAATTATACGATTTAAAGTAAAAAAACGGATTATATAATTATTTTCCTCGCACTCGTAGCAATTATAATTTGCGGAATCAATCTTTTTTCGCGTTGAAAAAGTTAATGACTTGTTAAATATATTAATGTTACGACAAACGATTATTATATAAATGCAAATAAGTGGTGCTCGATGAAAATAGATTGTAAGGGCATTTGGTGTAAGTGGTTGATTACGAGAGTGTCAGAGGGAGAGAGAAAGTTGTTCCACGCTTCATCCACGTCGACTCCACGCGTTTTAACCCTTTCTAAGCGGAGAGCCTGCGTTCGCTCGAGGTTTCAATCGTGCGCTGAAGAAATCCAGAACTGAGGAATGCCGGGTTACTTAAGAACGTCCGATCGACCTGTTTGCTAGGAACGAACGTGTTTCGCGTCCAGTTGGCAATTTTCATTCCCGTTTCTCTGCTTCAGAAAAATTGTCGACTGCCTGTACGAACGGAACGATTAAAAACGAGCAAAACTGCCGTCGTGAATTCTTAAGTCGCGATATTTTAAAGTTCTATTTTCAGCGTTTAACACAATGTAATAGAATCGCCTTCCAAGAATCATTTATTTCCCTCAAAGTTCTACAAAATCGATCTTACTGAAGCAATTGTCGCAAACATAATGCGACGATTTACGTTTTTGTAACGCGCTTACCGATTGAATTATGTTTTAATAATTGTCCTCGCCGTTTGATTTATGACCGATAATTACAGAGCTTGAGCAAGAAGTGCTTTTCGAGCGTAGAAACGAGAGCGATTTGCATAACGCAGTCTGTAAGTTTTCACACGTGGGTAAAATGCTACAGGCAGTTTGTATTGCAGGTCACCTTCGACGTCTGGCAATATGGGGGATTTGGCGATCGTTGTTAAAAATGCCATGAAAAAATACCCAGGCGCGCCGAAACCGGTCTTAGACGACTTGAACTTGACTGTTCCTAAAGGCTGTATGTAAGTAAAATTTGAATTACGAATTCAAAAAACAAATTAGTCTACGAAACGTATATTATTTTTAATATTTCCAATTGCAACGAAAGTGCAATCACGTTATGGACGATTAGAATTCTAATTTAACATGAAGATTCAATTTTGTTTTCTTCTTACCATCGTTGAAACGTGTCCAGATACGGTTTACTGGGCGCCAGTGGCTGCGGCAAAACCACTTTGCTCTCTTGCGTGGTTGGCGTTCGAGATTTGGACAGTGGTTTCATTTGGGTGCTGGGTGGCCAACCAGGAAGCAAGATCTCAGGAGTTCCAGGACCTCGCGTCGGTTACATGCCGCAGGATGTTTCGCTGGTCGATGAGTTTTCCACGCTGGGCGCCCTTTACTTCTTCGGGAGGATTAATGGCATGGAGGACGACATGATCGGTAATTTACTCAGAGATTCGATCGAAAGCAGAACTTGCGAAGGTTTTCTCCAAGCGACTCGAATTTTTCCATTCTTCAGTTGTCTGTGGAACCAATAGAACAAATTGTAACACCGTGAATAATATTAGGAGGGCATGGGTGACAAATTGAGCTAAAATTAACTTTGCCTGAATGTCATAAGTGATGATAATATGCACGTTTGAAAAAGTTGTTTCGTAACATCATACAGTGAGTGTTTATTCTAATTCGTATCTTCTGGCGACTTGGCACACTGTTATTTGCGGGCAAAGTGTAATTATATGTGGAAAGTAACAATTCTCGTGGCTTGCATTTAGTACAAACATATCAAAGTTATTAAATAAGTATCATCGCTGTAAATGTCATCACTTAGTCTCCGTTAAGCCCAAGACATTCTACTGTTTAATGATCATATTTCATGGGAAACGACTCCTAAAAAATATATCTGAATTTTAGAAAATATTATTTTGTTTGTCGGATAAAAAGAAGATAAATGAATTTCAGAGAAAGAGTACGCGCACCTGAACGAATTGCTTCAGCTACCACCCAAAGATCGTTTAGTGAAGGAGATGAGCGGCGGTCAGCAGAGGAGGGTGTCGTTCGCAGCAGCGTTGCTCCACAAACCGGAACTTTTGATCCTCGACGAGCCGACCGTCGGTTTGGATCCAATTTTAAGGGAGAAGCAAGTACACTTTCAGTTCCTTACCTCTATTTCTCAACGCGAACCAGAATCGAGTATCGTAAACGAGGATCTTTTTGTGCACAGCATTTGGAACTACCTGGAGAAGATCGCGCGCGAAGAGTCCATTACAGTGGTAATCACCACGCATTACATCGAGGAAGCGAAGCAGGCTAACAAGGTACCCTACTTTCCTGACAAATGATCGCTCTGTTCATGACGCCAATTGATTTGCGATCGACGTATTCGGTTCTCTTATTAGAATATTCGCGTTAGACGAGAGGCTCGAAAAGCAAAATTTATTGCAACAGACATGCGATATGTAAACGCATGCCTCTATAAACTATCGTTGGCGATCTACATTACCTGTATGTAATTAAGCGTGAATTATCATACAATGAATTTTTATTGCGCGCTAATCGAATACGATCGCGAACACGTCGTCCATAATGGCAAGTATATTTTATTGTTATAGAGCAAGTATACTATATTTCTCTGTCAGATGTTTTAGTTTCCAATGACTAACATTTGCACTTGTGATGCAGTAGAACGTTGAAAATACGCATAGGGTGCATCACAGATTTAATTGAAGCTTAAAAGCGTAAAATCGTTGAAAAAATGATGTTAATCCGTTGTATCATCATTTCTCTGTTAGATGTTTTAGTTTCCAATGTCTAACATTTGCACTTGTGATGCAGTAGAACGTAGAAAATATGCATGGGGTGCATCAAGAATTTAGTTGAAGCTTAAAAGCGTAAAATCGTTGAAAAAATGATGCTAATCAATATTGTATCATCATGATTTCCAGATCGGATTGTTGAGAGGTGGCAAGCTTTTGGCTGAGTCATCGCCGCAACAGTTATTGGACAGATTTCAGACGGACTCGTTGGAGGAAGCTTTCTTCAAACTGAGCGAAATGCAAACGTTAAATCAGCACGTTGAGCCCTCAAATTCATCCTCCGATCCATCGACAACCAGCAATGAGCTGACCAACGTGGACCCTTCTAAGAGCAGTTACACGTCAAAGGTAATAAACTATCTTTGTTTTTTTTTTTTTTTTTAATATAGTGCACGGTATTCAGGTTGAGTTGCATCAGTTTCGCGCACTTTTACGCGGACTGCTCGAATAGTTGCTGGCAATGAACGGAACGAGGTAGAGGTTAACATCTATTCAGTTTCGAATTCGTAACACGTACACTGGGGAAAAAAAGCTTGATTTACTGGATTAATAAACAAATTTACTTTCGATCTGATCGAACCTATATCGCTGATTAATAAACGCTAGGTTGTTGCTTGTAACGCTCGATTTAATTAGAAAATGATTAACTCGATTGATCATCGAGGATACCCGATGTCCGCGAAAGAAAAAATATACATTCTCACCTGTTAATTACGGAACTGTAACGAGTTCTGAATAAAGCGTTCGTCGAATGACATTTACAGTGTTACATTCGAAAGACTCGACGATTTACTGCTCGTAAATACTTTTTCACGAACACTTCTTAGCGACTTCGCGGTCGAAGGCACGGACGTCGCGTAAATCTCACCGTTTCGTTCAGCCACGTTCATAAAACGCCAAACATTCGATCAAATGTTAATATCAACACGCGAGGAATGAAAAAGTAATTTATGTTTCAGCACAATCAATTGAAGAGCAGCGCGATGAAGAGGTGTCGCGCTTTGTTCATCAAGAACACGCTGCAGTACGTGCGTTACCCTGGGTAAGTTGCTCGATGGTTAGTCACAATTAATTAATAAAACGAACCACAAATTAAATCGTTCGTTTCTTCGTTCAGCGGCATCCTCTTCTCGTTGTTCCTCCCGTTTCTGCAACTGTCGCTGTTCTTCAAATCGATCGGCTTGGACCCGCACGACGTGAACCTCCAAATCGTCAACTACGAGGCTGGTAATTGCGATCATGGCAGATACCTAGGTAACGTTATGTACAACGCTACGGATGATTCGTGTCACTTCGTGGATCTCAGCTGCAGGTTCATCGCTGGGATAAACAAGTCCCTCGACAAGGTGAGTAAGTAAAGTTTCGATTTTCGAAGAAGAGAAGGGTAGTTCGCTTCAAATTCTCTCGTCACACGGTTTCTAATGTCGAGGTATTAATTTTCTTCTTCTATAAATGCAATTTTATCGTTTATATCTTGATAAATTTTTTAGATTTTCTACGACAGTTACGAGGAAGCCGACAGAGATTCCACGAGGCTGAGCAGCACAGCAATAATGAAGTTCCATCAGAATTTCTCGTCGAACTTCCAACGGAGGATGGAGAGCATCTCCTCGGCGTCTGAATCGGTTCTGGTGAACGGTCAGATCGACGTTTCGCTGCGCTCCGCAAGTAAGTGTCGATACGTATAATAATCGAAGCACGACGAGTGTATCCTCGATTCAAAACCAATTCGAGCGTTATCATTCGACCTGCGAATGCTTATTCAGGTATTCGATACAGGGTGCCGTATAAAGCGTTCCGCTCGTTTTAGCGAAAGGCGTCGATCGTTTCGAAACGCGTTTTAATTAAAGCGCTAACCACAGGTTTTCACTCGCGTATACGCATAAGGGAGTCGATTATTAATTCAGCGTTCTGTTGATCCATATTTTTATTTACAAGGATACTCGTCCATTTGCGTAAGCCTGGTTGACGAGGGCTCATGGCCATTTTTAGATTCGAATACGATGGAAACGATGTATTTCGTTTAACCTTGTTCTCATTTTTTACTCAATTAGTTTCGCGAAGGATGCTGAAAATTGCAATTCAACGAACGGATTCAGACATCTTTTAGCAGTTTGTAGTTATTTTCTCAATTTTTACTGATGTTTCTCGAGGTTCAATGCTACCAGCAATCGAAGCATTAATCAGTTGCTCTACTTTAAAAACATTCGAGCAAAAAATAGCGTAGCATCAATCAATCTGCAACAAAATTGAGAACACGTAGTAAACAAGGCCAAACGATAGAGACTTCAGCACCTGAATTACCGATCCTCGAATTGCAAGAGGCATTATAGATTCTCCGTCACTACGAGTGCAATAAATTAGCTAATCAATTAGTCGAACAGAACTTTTTATCGAGCTCGATGGATAGCAATAACTTTCGAATCGAAGTTCCATCGCACGCGCAATAGTAGAGAAATCATCGAATAACTATTAAGTACGCCTTTTTTTTTACTGTTCTCCAGCATTTATAATTACCCGTTGATGTCTTTCGATTCTTGTTTGCAGACAGACAAATCGCCGTGTTCGTGCACAAAACGTTGTACGAGAATTTCTTGGAAGATTTCAGGCACATCTTGAAGGAGTGCCACGTCTATCCACAAGTCGCGAATCCACCGATACACGTACGTATGTCTGACGTTATTCTTCTTTCTTCTGGAGGACGCGAAAAGTGCATTCACTTTACTCTTTCTCTCTCTCTCTCCCTCTCTGATTGCAGTTCGAACCGGCGATTTACGGCAGCAATGACTCTACCTACCTCGATTACATCGCACCAACGTTCATACTGGTGTAAGTCACTCTTCGAAATCGTCTGCCATAGAAAGAAACTACCCTTTCTCATACATGAATCTCATTTTTCAGGGTATTGTTCGTTTTAGCGACATCGGTTAGCTCGACTATAATCATATCTGACCGCCATTCGGGTGTGTGGGACAGGATTCTGGTTCAAGGCAAGTTTCTTTCCACTTTGGAACGTTATCTGTTAACTGTCGCCATAATTACTTCTTGCACTTCCTTCAGCGGAAATTTCAAGAGCCACGGTCAGTTCGAAGTCATGGTTCAGTTGGACGTTGAACTCTGTTACTTGTTACTTAAAAATATTGCATTGATCTTGATGTTTTACAAATGGTTTTTGGGGAACTTTTTATACGAAAGCTCGTGTGGCTGAATGAAATTTTGTCGAAGTGCTTGAAAGAACATGGCGTTGGTTATGAAGTGCACTTTGTATGTACTGTGATTATTAATTGAAATTTTTAAACAATATATAGCAAAGTAATTTCTGTGGTTGACAATTATGTCACGTCGTTCTTCTTCTTTTACGTGCAAATTCTGCTCGATCAAATGAACTCTATGGCGTAGAATAAACGTTTCTGGCATGCC
The DNA here is from genome assembly GCF_050948175.1 of Xylocopa sonorina. NCBI lineage: Eukaryota > Metazoa > Arthropoda > Insecta > Hymenoptera > Apidae > Xylocopa > Xylocopa sonorina. The sequence continues at coordinate 6,093,474 of NC_135202.1, read as the reverse complement.
ATAAGTTCCTCGTGCCAGAGTGTACGATGACGTGTCAAAGATGTACGCGATTTGAAGTGCTATTTAACAAGTTCTGACACGTGCAAGATTTTTTTTTTAGTCTCTGGAAGGGTACCATTTTTAACATCGACGAACAATCGATTCGTTCTATGAAAATATTTAAAGAAAACGTTGAAATTATATCAATTATTTCATCTACTGTCGGCTTGATTAATCGCTACCTTCTTCGTATATATCGTTAAAAGTTTCTTTTAATCTAATCGTACGTCGAAGTGTCAATACGTATTAAGTAACGCAAACATCTTCCAATAATTAATTATTGCTATTAATCATCCGTCTGCATCCATACGAAACAGGTGTGAACACGTCAGAAATCTTATTGACCCACATTATAGTGCAAGCGATGCTAATTGTCATTCAAGTAACAGTCGCGCTGTGTATATTCTTCGTGATGTTCAGCGTAGAATGCAAGGGTTCAATGGCCGTCGTTATTTCGATGTCCTTCCTCGAAGGAATCTGCGGCATGTTGTACGGTAAGCCTTGAAAATACCAATCGCCATTGTCGCAATTACGAGCGTCCCATTTTTAACGAGGGTAAAAACTTATTTGCAGGCTTGTTGATATCCGTGCTTTTCACTTCGCATACTCTGGTCAATTACGTGTCAGTGGGAAGCTTCTATCCACTGATATTGCTCTGCGGTGAGTAAATTGGCAATAATTATTTCGTCTCTCGTCGTACGCCTCTGGAACATCCCCCACAGTTCAAGGTTGTCCATTTTTCCGTTGTCCTTCCTCGAAATTCACGCGACGAGACGAGCGACAGTGAACACGAGAGATCCATTGAGAATTTCGAATAAATTTTTAAGGTATGATCTGGCCGATCGAGGGAATGCCGCCTGTTTTACGATGGTTCAGCATGATTATGCCTGTGACGTTACCAGGGATCTCGATGAGGGGAATCTTGATAAAGGGTGCGAGCTTGGCAGAGCCGGAAGTGTACACGGGATTTCTGGTGATGCTGGGCTGGATCGCGATCTTCATATCCGTATGCCTGTTTCAATTGAGGACGAAGGGGACGTAAAGATGTTACGCGAGGACAAGAAAGGAGTAACAGGACGAAATGTAAAAAGAAAGTAACGCGTCGATTGTGCAATAGTGGCAGAGGAGTGTCTCTCACACAGGGTCAATTCGTAGCAGTGTAGTCATATATTTATCGAGGTTGTGTATCATTTCTCTCTTTTAATACGAAATTCGTCGAGTCTAATGTAACTGTAATTGTCTAGCATAGTCGATAAGAAAGTAAGTACTACGTAATTTAATCGAGGGGCTACATTCCGCGGCCTGAACTGTGTGATAAGTCTCGTTTGATAAGTTCAGACGCGCCCAAGGACTTCTCGCAGGTCTCTGTACTTTAAGACAGAGTGTGCGATGCGATAAAACGTCGATAGTTGTAACGAATGCGTGCGAAACGGGGAAGCGTTTGAAAGGGGAGGTGTGATGGACGTATTACCTCATAGTTTTCTTCTCTAGAGCTCTGGGACAACGTCAAAGCAGTCCATATCGAGGGTTGATCTACAAAAATGTATCCTGATCAACGTTCGATGCGTCAGGTACACACTGAACTAGAAAAATGAAACAGCAGAATAAATGGGCGAGAGGTAGAAAGATGAGATCGTTTACACAGGTGTCTCTCTTGGCATCAATGAAATATAATTATTCATTTTTCGTTTATTGATCTCCTCTTACACCTTTGTATTTTTTTCCTTTTTTTTTTCGTCACAGTTATACATTGTGTTACGACACTCACTATTATCGGAGATTAACATAGCAGTATACAAACATATACAACGTGCGAACTATACGTGTGAACTTTTCTTTACCTTCGTTTATTATGGTTTTATTATTTTTTTTTTTTTTTTGTAAATTTTGTCTTCTTTTTCGTAACTCGTTCTTTTAGGCTGGAGCATAGTTATCGATAATTCTACCGGGATACGTCACATCGACCATCGATTCTGGAATGACTTTGACAGAGGATGAGAAATGTTGATTGGAAAATAAAATGAAAATAAAGCTGGAAATGCGATCGCCGCTTTTCAAGCGTCAAGTTCGTTTAATGATGATGTAGGTACACGTTCGAATACCGCTCGTGTAGCGTGCAATCGCCTGAAACGAAGCGTCACGCGATATTTATACGTGAATTGCCTGGCACTTGGGTGAGAGATCGCGAAGTAACGTAACAAGCTCGGAAGTAATTATCGTCCGCAATTTTTCGCACGACACTTTCTCGACTACTCCCGACTTTTGCACGCAGGGAAGAAAAAAATCGTTGCCCCGTTCGATAGAAAATTGACGGAAGACACGCGACGCATCGCGTAGTCCTTGCACTCCAACGAATCGAAAACTGAACATTCCACGCGAGCAAAAATTCTCAATTCAAGATATATAATACGCGTGCGTATTCGATTAAAATATTATTCGTCTGTGATAAATGAAAACTTGTCCCTCGTCCGAATAATTGGGCTCTAATGAGAGAAATAGCTGGAGAGACACTCGGAAGTTGCGAGGCGGCTCCGCAGATTAAATACGAGCCGTGATAAATAGCAATAAAGTCCTTTTCAGCTCGAGGGCCAGGGCGAGTAACTTCGTCAAGTTCGCGGCCCATAAATTGCCGGATGGCTTTAAATTTTAATTACTCGCGAGGGACCCCCTGATTCTTTTTTAATCAAACATCGAGCCCCTTCAACTTTTAATTACACTCGGTCGAACTTCCGGCTTGTTAACGCTTTCGAAGATCGTCCGTGACACGTACAGTCTCTACAGACTTGCGACAGCCTTTTCGTACATCTCCCAAAGATATCGAATATTAATAAAAATAAAAAAAAGGAATCGTTTATATATGTACAAATTCGAGTGTATACGAAAAATGTAATAATCCGTTGGAGCGCAAAGTCCAGAATGTTACACGAGTGTACAAATTGCAGTCTGGAAAAATAAAATGGGGAGGTAGAAATGTTTCTATCCGGTCGTGTGCGAAAATTGACAAGCGATCACTTTTCGATATCGTAGACAAAGAAAATCGTTAAAAAAATAGAGGTAATTCAAGCGCGCCGAACACGTCGAATTTGCTCCACGCTTTTCCAGTTTCAAACACTTTTTTTCTCTCACTCATCCTCTCAAACTTCATCGCCTGCGAACGTATACAAAATATGCGTCGATCGTTTTGATTTCCCCCTAGAAATTTGGCCTAGCATCTATGAAACGCTAATATGCGATTCACCTGCGGACATTTTGCAGGACCACTGAAATATGGCGATTATATTGCTTCGCAACGATAGTGTTGCAACTGTAAAAACCTTAGTTTTGCTTCTCTTCTTGTTAAACGTGATTCGTAAGAATAAATAAAAAAATTATTTCTAGCATTATTGGTTTTGTGAATATAAATCCGTACCTTGGGTATTCAGTGAGAACTGATGACAGTAGATAGAGTCATTCATAAAATCAGTGGATGTAAAATTATTACATCATTCATCGCAATTACTCTTGAACTTTGTTTGAACTCAAATGAAAAATAAATTCTGCAGAATTTATCATTTTCAATAGTTCCAACACGATCGTTGCAAAGTGCAGTTTAATCAAACAAAAATGATTACACTAACAATCGTTTCAACCCCTTAAGACACGAGTCAGTGTTGTCTATATAAAATATTTCATTGTATAAATAATCTATGCGTGACTAAAAACTGGTAAAAATGAAATGAAAAGTTTCTGAAGTAAGTTACACGCGATGGTTCCATAAAATTGGTACAAAAAATGGTCCTTAAGAGGTTAACGGAGGATCTTGATGTTTGCAATCTAATAAGCGCCCGAAACGTCCATCCAGACCTAAAATCTAAACTCGCTATTGATTCATGAACGATTGGCGCGGTGTTTTCGAGCCTGCACACTTCGAAGCGTTCCATTTTTTGCATGACCATTGATTGCCCGCGGAAACGATGCTCGCGAATCGATCGCAAGCAAGTATCAAAGCAGACGTCGTTTCCATCAGCCTGTTTCTTTACAGCGATAATTACACAACGGTTATCGCGTTACGCAGTATGCGAGTACCAACTGCGACTAGGAAAAATGGTAACCAGAGTTAACAAATGGTACATGGACGAAAACGACGCGATTGGTGTAAGAAAATAGAGAAACAACAAATTTCCAATACAATCTCGATCCTGATACTATCCTACGAAGCGTTTTAATTAGGTAATTAATATCTTTGTACGCTTTACCGGGGTTAATTAGACATTATAAGGTTACGTTTCATCGAAGCAGTTCTATGCGACTGATTAAACGAACTCCTGTTGATTCGCCTATTCGCGTGCTCGCATGTCCCCATTAAAATGAAATTAATTAGTTGTTACACATTAGTGACGTGTGTTAGATATTAAATAGGGTTTCTGCATGATATACGAGTACATGCTTCTCGACAAGCGTTTGAATGCTCGCAGATTCGCAGATTGAATCGTTTGACAGTCGAACTGGGACTATTTAATGAAATTGTTCACGATTTTACAAGCGGTTCGTAAATGTATCGATCAATTTTGTAGGTTTAATCGGATTTTATTTTAAACACCATTTCTTGTATAACATCGATAGCATAAAAAAATATTTCAAGTGTTCCAACGTTAAAGGATACAATCTGACTGTACAAAAAAACAGGATAAAAAATGAGGAAAATTTGTCTAACCGATCTAGCAGTGCTGGGGAAATAATATTCGAGCCGGAAAGAATTATATTCGTAAAAAAAAGAATTAAGTTACTCGTTGATAACTGATTGACATTAAGAGAATGAGTAAAAAAAATATAATCTCATCGTATTACTTCAGTATCACTGAATCAAAGATAAAATAATAATAAAATCTGTATAGATATATATCTATGCTTCATAAATATCATTTTTTAAATATAATTTTCACCCTCTTCCACGTTTATAATATAGCAAAAACATTATACTCTATATTGCGATATCTCGTTTTTGTACTTCTGCAAAAGCATTTCCAATTCATGAATCATGCACCAATCCAGGTACGCTGGGTCTCCATTGTTTTAATATTAAATGATATAAAACACAAAGAGAAAACGTTCCTTCTCCCGTACGCTACATTATCATATCTCTCATCTTCTCTGGAAAAATATCACTTTAATAATACAATCTAACAACGACAAAAGAGAAACTATAAAAAAATAATTACAAAAATAGCATAGAATAAAAGAAACTATTAATTAGAGATAAATAAAAAAAAATAGAGACACTTTTGCTTCTTCCTAAATAATAACATTACACTATAAACCAAGGAAAAATATAAAATTAATCTCATTCATTTGTCTCCCTCTCTATCTAACCAGTTTAACAATCAATCTTGGTCTTCAACCATTTCGCTAGCAATTACACTATTTCAGCGAAGTAAATTCTATATATATATAGATAAACATAGTTAATCGATCTACATTGCTCTTTCATATACCGTATACTCTTCGTTAGGCGTACAGTGAAAGCCATTAACAAACAAATATATATATATACTTTAACAATAAATATTAATAATAATCCCCCTCGATACGCTCTCTGATTATCGCGTCGCAAGTAAACGATGAAGTTGACGAAAGAACTAAGAAGAGAAATCGCTGGGCACGCAAGTTTCAAGTCTCCCCAGCACCGCGTGCAAGAGGAATCCTAGTCGCGGCCGGTCGCGCAACCGATCGTGACGTTATCGCGCCTGTTAAAGCTCTGAACGGTCTCGTAGGCATGTACGTTCTTGTTGTTGTTGATGTAGCTGTTGATGTTGTTGCTGTTAGCCGTGCTACTAACGCGACTGGCGCCGTTACTACCGCGATTGTTAGTAGCAGTATTAGTACGTATAGCAGTAAGGCATGGGCCGCATCGGATTGGCATGGGTCGAGCAGCAACGAGACAGTCAACTACCTGTCTTACAGTAGGCATGCAGGTTTTGCTGTACCCTGGAAAACACATATCACATGCTCCATCAGAACCGAACCACACGACGACTTCTATCACGCCATCGGAGGGTTGCTACCCGCCTGTCTCTCTCGTCCTCGTCTTTAACTACGTGCACGCCGGTTTCTCGTCCCGTCGTCGCCGTCGATCGATCGACTCGTTGGATCGTGGCGCAAAATTGAGAAAGAGACGTCGAGGGTGGGTAGCGCGACCGTCGAACATTCGCACGTGTTCGCGAGTGGTTTCTGTCAGGGATTCGCGAGTAAAGCTTGAATGGTGGTTCGAGCAAGGAGGTCTAAGAAGAGGGCTTTGCTTTGGGGGTGTACAGTGATTAGGGAGTTCTGGATCCGTGGAGTGGAGGATGTGTTTATGGGGGATTTGTTTCGATTCGAAGGTGGCAATTTGATCGAAGTGAAAGTGTTATTTTGGAATGTGCGAAGTTGCAAACAAGTGACGCGAAGTTCTGTCATCTTTCTGGTTTTTTAGATCATCCCCGTGTTATCTTGGCACAATTATTTATCACGAAGTATCGCAAATAATTTATTAAATAGTTGGTTATCGCGACAACTGCTTTAATACTGACATTAAACGTAAGTTGTATATAAGTACATCTTCAAGTACTATTTTTCGAAATATTAATATAATATTGAACACACTTGATGAACAGATATAGCCGTTGAAAGAATTTGGCACTGACAGTGATCCGTCGTAGTCTGACATTTGTAAGTTCTCTTTCTGCAATTTTTAATACCACACACACATACACACACGTACGCGCACACAGACACACACGAAGGTTTCTCTCGTTCGACAGAGCGATTGCATGATAGAAGTCGTGATGGCCAAACACATTTCACATGTCGCACGAAATAATCGAAAAGTACAGACAACAAAGAAACGAACGATACAGGAATAGAAAAAAGAAGCGGAGTTGGTCGAAAAAAGATACAAGGGCGGCCTAAGGCCGTTTTTAGTCGCGCTCAGGAAGCACTTTCTCGTGAATTAACCCTTTGCGGTCGAAGGCCGGTATTAGTCCAGGTAAACGTATACTATTTATCTTTGTTTCGTGTTAAAAACAAATAAACGCATCATCTTTTGCCAAAAATACATCGATAAAAAATGTGGAAAGTTCGCGCTCAATTATTTCTCTCACCTCTCTTGAAAAAAAGCGACGCCCCCAAAGGGTTAAACAGTGATTAACGTCAGCTTGAGCATTTTTCTCGCCACCTTCGTCTATCTACGTTACTATACAAATAAGAAGAGGAGCAGAACATAGTTTGCTCGAAAGGGCCAAGGGGGTGTTTTAACAAATTAGGCTTGCGTACCAAGATTAACGAAAGAACAGGGTTGTGATGGAGAAAGGGGGATGGTAGTGTTCGAAATGAAAGAAGACGTCCATTCTGATCGACGAGGGAAGTTCGACAACTGTAATTCGATTATAGTTCTGCAAAATTTCTGACTTTTCAGACTTCAATTTGATGTCGTCGAGCTGTCCTCGAAATAAAAACGTGAAATAGAATAAAAAGAATCGTTCCTCGCAGGATCATTCGCAAACAAGATGCTCCTCGACAGTGGCTCGTCCAAAGGCGCGATTGCTGGCAGAACAATGGAAATTAGGCACTATCAAAAACACAGGTACGCCTAAGAAGCTCAGCCATTATAACCAAACAATGATTCGTTTCCATTGCACCTAAGCGTACTTGCAATCGAGTCTTGCGAATCTTATTAGGACTAATCTCTGAGCAAACTTTTTTTTACGACCACGATATATCATTTTATAAATGAAAAAAATATATACATATATATTTTTCACAATAATTTGTGTCTCTATCACTTTTATCGTTCCACGATAATGATATCATCACAGTTAGATGCAGTGGATCGGTTCGAAGGTAGTTCTTAAAAAATATTCGTAAAAGAAAAAAGAAACAGCAATGACGATCGCTGGAGGGATTTCTCAAAAGCGAGAACGTATGGCAAAGGTAGCCGCATGACACCGTGCAAATAGGATACAAAAAGGTACGAAAAAGGAAAGAAAAAGAGAGACGAATTAAAACGCTTGCTCGTTAAATACACATACGCATAGGAGATCTGACGAGGCAAAGAGCGGATGTTTCACCGTGGAAACGGTTCAATACGCGACAGTGACCGAATAAAAGAACATTTTCTTATTTTCTCTCCCTTCTCGAGTTGCCTTCCGATCGTTTTTTGTTAAAAAATCATCGACCTTTTAAACTATCATACAGAGATATGCCGTTCGAAAGAGTGAAAAATACGACCTCTACAAAGGTATCAAAAAATCAATTGGCACTGTTATCAATAAAAAGTGTTTGGCAGAGATGTGTATGCGTGTATGTATGCATGTGTAAATTATAATTATACTTGGGTCACTGAAAGTTGATGGATTTACTTTTCAACAGTACAACATTCCCAGATATTGATCGTAGAATTATTCCTTGAAATTTCTCCAAGCACAGCTTAGATGTTTGACCATTCTGATGTCAGGAGTGTCCCACAACGCGCACCATTTTTCAGTGACCTCAATATAATCAATTATATCATTATATTGTATTCACAAACGATCCACGTTCATTTTTTCCTTTCTTAGCAATTTCTTCTTCTTCGTACGACGAAAGACAAACTGATAGTGAGATCAGCGGGTTCCATTACGAGCGCCCTTAATTAACCACGTTCTCCCCGATCGATGTACCGCAGCCCATCACTTACGTAGTTTGTTATTATAGTATAATTTATAATTGATCGAAACCGTTCTTCATTCGCATAATATTGACGAGTTTAATTGTAGGATTGTCTCGATAATTAGTTGTTCTCGATGCTCGTGCGTTGCCAAGAATTCGTCCATTTTAAAATCTGAATCGAATACCATCGTCATCGTCACTTTGTATCCCGTCGAAATTCCTTCCACGTTTCTTGAGCAATTTTCTTCATCGTCTCCTCCTCAGCTACATTTCTGTCCAACGCACGCGGCAACGAAACATCTCGCGTTTTATTTAATTCGTTTAATCACGCTTCTCAGCGATTCTTAAATCAGTTCGTTAACATAATAATAATATATATGTATATATATATATATATAATATCATCTTCTCTGGCTATACCTTCTAAAGGAGTCTCGCCAAAGGCTTTTAGAACTCTTTTCCATTCACGACGATCAACGTGCGGCTGAACAACGCCACGCTCCGAGGTCTTGCATGTTTTAAACTCGCCAAGAGTCTCGTCGCGCGAGCATCATCGTTATTAATTAAATAGAATCTGTGGATAGGATCAAATCGTAACGTTCTGGCGTTCCTCTCTTCTCTCGGGAAATAACCCGTTTCCCGAGTTATAAATATATATATATATTATATATTCTTTTTATATATATATATATATAGATGCGTATGTTCGTTAACTGTCTCTATTATAATATGAAAAATCATGCGTCTCTCGAAGACGGTATATCGGTCAGAGTTATCACAAGAGAGTCGATAAGTCTGCACCCTAGGGTCTGCAGTTGGCCTAACGAGAGCTCAAACTAATCAGTGTATCGTGTGTGTGTATATATATAATATATATATGTCCTGCAACTAACGTGAGCGATTTCCTTCGAATTCGTTGAACTTATTATAATTAAATCCCCCTGCATTATAGAGCAGTTTCCTTCTCGCTGATTATCTTAATTCCGTGCTTGGTCAGGATCATCTTCACCGTCTCGTTGTCCCTGGCCTTGAGCTTCTCCATCGAGTTCACGCCCTCCTGCGTCTCGTCCTCCCTGGTTAAACTCTCCACGAGGGAGTCCAAGTTGTCCGTGGACGAATCCACGTATAGAACGTTGTCCGCGGACCTCTGCAACGACTTGCATCTCCTGGAGCTTCTCGAAGCTCGTATATTGTCCGCAGATCCGATCAACTTGCTGTTCTTCGACCTAAGAACCTTCTCGTTGCCCCTGGAAGACGCTTTGGTCGATGGAAGATTGTCCACTGATGAGTAACGCCTTTTGTCCTGGGAAACGTTCACCGAATCCTCGATCGGTTTCTTCCTCAGCAGGGATCCCTTCCTATTCATCCGCTTCGAGCCACTGGCCAGGATGGCTAACTCGTCCTTGGGTATAAAATACTTGTCCCGCGGCTTCCTCTTGATAATAGCCGTGTCAGAGACCTCGAATGACATGGATAATTGTTTATCTGTATCCAGCTCGCTGGATTTACGCTCGTCCGTTAATTCGAAACCGCTCTGCAAGCCACAGTTCTCGATCTCGAAGCTGTCCTCGTCCAAGGACGGATCAGTCGCGGCGCTGTCGCCGATTCTGGAGCTGTCCTTGGCGAGGCTTCTCGAGGAGGACTCGAAAGCTCTACTGGGCGTCAGGTCAATCGGTTCTCTGGTCCCGGAGAACGATCCAGGCTCTTGTTCGGGGTCGAACGTGGCGCAGATCTTGCTGCAGATCTCGCACACCTCGTACAACCGGTCGCAGGTGTCCGTTGTGCAGACCAGCTTCCTGTCCAACGCGCCACTCGACTCTTGCAAGTTCCAGGAGCTACAAATGTCGCATTCCGTCGAATCCTCGTCCGCGATGGAACTGCAGTTTGAACGCAGAGCATAGAAATTGTCGTGCGATGGGCTGCCCAATAGTTCTTCCGTTCTCATGGACATTTCGTTGCCATAGCAGCAGAGGGAACAGAACTCGTCCGTGTGCATGTCCAGCTCGTTAGTCGTGATCAACTGGGAAGTACTGTCCGCTTTAGAAGGATCCTCGTAGCATATCTCCTGGATCTTCTTGATCGACTCGTAACTCTTCGACTTTTTCGAGAACATCTCCTCAGTTCTGGACGCTCTTCTAGACGCGGTCCTAGAATCGGTCGTGGCGATCACAGAATCCAAGCTTCCTTTCAACGACGCGTCGTATCGCTTCGACTTTCTTGTTCTATCGTCGTTGACCGTCGTGGATTCGTAAATCTTCGAATTGCTACCCGCTTTCTGTCCACTCGAGCGAGATTTTCCCTCTCTTCTAGGACTCTTCGACCTCGACGAAGACGCCTTGGAAGACTTCGATACAGTCTTATAGAATGTCTCCTCCGACTGCGTGCCCGAGTCCGCGCATTTCGTCTCGATCCTCTCGTTCCGTTTCGCTTGCTTACTCTCACCCTCGTCCTCGTAGACGCGCATCTGGCCGTTCTTCGTTTTCCTGGGACTCTTGCGCGAGTTCACCACCGACTTCACATACTTACCATCGATCTCCAAGCTCACGTCTCGCTTCGAAGACTTCTCGTCTAGAGCCAATGAGTCATCAGAGTACTCTTTAGCATTCTCTGACCCCTCGTCGACTATTTCCTGTATCTTCACCGTGCTCTCGTCGCTCAACGAGGACGGAACAGGCGACTGTACCAACAGGCTCAATTTGTCGATGTTCCCATCCGATTCACCTTTGTATATCGTGATCTCGCTTTTACCCTGCACTCCGTTCTCCTCGACGATCAACGTTGCCCCTTCTTTATCGAAGGGATTGTGAATCATCGCGCTGACCAACACTAACACCTGCGTGTTCGAGCATCGAACGTTATCGTTCAAGAAGCTATCCTGATCGTAAACCTCGTCGCTACTCTTGCGATCGGTATACTCGTCTTTCAGCGACGCGTTCTCCTGCTGACTCTCGACGGAGTCCTTCGAACCCTGCTTCCCTAACCGAGACCCCTTACGTCCATCTTGGACCTCGTCTTCGGCTGCGTCGTCCAAACCGTACCGAGTCAGCCTGTAATTCTCTTTGTCAACGCTGAAATCGGACAACGCGCCTTCGTGGCGACCACCACCGTTGTCCACGGTGTACATCGTCGAGGACGAGACAGCCGAAGACGAAGTCGATGATCTACCCTCGCGATCTTTCCCTCTACCGTTCTCGGATCCTACATCGACTACTCGATCCGCGTCATTGCTCTCCGATTTGATCGCGTTCTCGCTAGTTTCGGCTGGTTCTTTAGCCTTCGAGAGGGCCTCGCGTTTCGACGAGGTGGCGACACCCGCGGACATCTTGTCCAGCTGACTAGACCTGGGCTGCACCCTGACCACCTTCCTGACCGATCTTCTATCATCGTCAACGAAACCTACCTCGTCGAGGATCTGCGACTCGCCGGTTTCGGTGGCGATGATCTGTTTCGCGAGACCTGGATACGCGGCCTTCGCGGTCGTAATATGTTTGGCGTTACCGTTCTCGGCTACTAGAGCGTTTATGAATTTCTCGCGAGCCTCCTCGAGGCCGCTCGCCCCAGTCGCGTGCCGGGAGGCGACGCAAGCGACGCTCGTCGCGTTCTGGATATTCTTACGCAGAACGGTGTCAGGCACGTCGATGGATATAATTTCGATCGGACTCGGGGATTCCATGGTAACGTCGCTAGGCGACGGCGTGAGAAAGGTGCTTTGATACTTGGAATCAATGGTCAAGTAATTGTTCGCGTTGGGCGAGGTCAGTTCCAACTTACTTCAGTGTCCAAGTGGATTGGCAGCGTGAAAAACAATACGCTATTCTTTACAAGGCCTTGATTAATCCGGTGCTAGGTAGTAGTCAGCGTTGGGCAGAATTCGAATACAGCCGCGAGCAAAGTAGCGGAAACGATGAGTAACTGTCGGTTCGGATGAATTTCTGATAAAACTGTTTACGCGGATTGCGATTGCGATCAGCTGATCCGTTTCAAAGCGTTTTTCTTATCGTATGATATCACTCGTTTCTCATTGATTGACGTAGCGTTATGCGTCATGCTCGGTGTTTATGAATGAGTATGAATAATAGTACTTGTTCGAGAAAATGAGTCGTGATTTTTTTTTTTTTTTTAATTATTCGAATGAAATTTGCCCAACTCTACTACTATTGCTACTACTACTATTAATAGTCCGATTCAGGGCAAAAATATACATGATAACATATGTTTAGAAGAAATTCATCGTGTACAGATTGAGAAAGAGAATTAAGAAAGATATATGTACCTTTGTCCATGAATCGGTATTCTTGCTACTATTGACAAATTAAACGTAACTACTCGAAACTATCAACGAAAAATAAGGAATGTAAAAAAAATGCAGTTGCTAAAATTTATTCGTAATTACAGTATCTGGAAATAGGTTTTCGAGATTCGATTTACATATAAATGGAAGACTCTTAGACTAGACTAACATATTGTCCTGCGTTATTTGTACAAAATTTGTTAACCCTTTTAATACTCAATAAATACTGGATATATCATAAATATTATGAAAAATTCGTAAAAAAAATGCAGCAATATTTTAAATATCCAAGTATAATCATCAATAAGATCCAACATTTATTTGTAAATAATTCTATCAAAAATACTTATGGCTAGTAATTATATACAGTTTGTGCGCTTTTAACTTATCGTATTTTTGTATAAAATAAACTATGCACTATCAAATATCTTTCGGACACTTTTTGTACTATCTATAAAACATGTACACATTATACATGTGTAGGCAAACAAACTATTTTACCCTGCTTGTATTCTTCTCTTGTACCTAATATATCGAATATTTTATTTAAAAAAGATCGACACATATCGATTACTATAATCGATTTTGTTATTAAGTACTAAAAGGGTTAAATATTTGAGTGAAAGAATTATAACTGAATTCTTTGTACAACTTCAAAACGTCTTAGATTAACCAGATTTGTGTACACTCTAAACTCACCAACTACGTGGAATATGAATGCTATAAAAATATACGTCTCTCATACAAAATACATAAAAATAAATTCTTGTTTCCGACTCTACTGGAAGATAATCTATTAAGTTTACCACTAATTACGTCTTCTACTGATTTCACTATTTTTGAAATTATGTTTAAACTCACATTGTTGACGCCGTTGTCTTTGCATCGTAAATCCCGTGCTTATAGACGTAATCGATTACAGCGTCTTGTAGAAGATACCTGACACTCTCACCTCGTTTCAATGCCCTCCTTATTCTAGTTGAGCTGATTTCATTTGGAATCCATTCTGTTACTATGTATATGTTGTGCTGCACAGAAATTAACGTAACAAGAAATTAGAGAAATGCGAATCTAGAAGTCCCGATGCAAACTTTGACTTTGAGATATTACCATATGTTTGGACAGGATATCCGAGTCATATATAAATTTATTTGGATTGGATCCTTCTCTTGTAATAACTACAAGACCGTGTTCTCCCACAATGGCATCAATCTGTAAATAAAAAAAATTCCACCATCATAGTTACAAAAATATTACAACAAAGTAATATAATACGTAAGTAGAATAGTATCAACTTACATCTTCCTCTGCCCAAAGATCATACGTTCCAAAGCTCTCTAATAAATCAGCGCCGCATAACAGTTTAATTTGAATCGGAGTATGATCGGGACTATTTTTAATATTCTCTGGAATCCATTCCAGATCCTCGATCGGTATATTGTGTTTCATAATGTTAGGATCATAAAGCACAGAATTCAATAGATTTTGATGGTACTGTAAACTTATTCTAGTCTTTGTCCAACCGTTTTGTCTAGTTTCCCAAGTGCTAAGTCGAATCCAATCGCTGTTCTGTAACGCTAATCGTAGCATAGCGCATCTATGAGTCGAGCTTGCGAGTTCTTTTTTCGCATACGCATCGTGTACCGGTGATATTACACCACCGACCACAATGTGCGTTCCCATCCTGTGCAGATGGTCTCTGGCAATTTCTGTAAATATCAGATTAACGATTACACGTTAAACTAAGTTAAATTAAATGAACAAAAAAAAAAGTAAGTCTAAATTGAATCATTTCGCGAAAATAAGTGACGTATTCCAAAGTAAACAATCCTTATATAAGTCGATGACATTAATTGTTTACACGACATTACATTATCTTTACAATGGTACGATTTGTTGAATTAGTCGCGAAGCTCGACCATCAATAAATTTATTCCGTTAAGCACACATCGGGGAGGTCTACGTTTATATAATGAATCGATATTGATTGTAAGAAATGATATATATGTACCAAACATTCTTAAATGCATATTCGTTGGAGGGTTATAACTGCCACACGACATAAGAATAACACGCGTTGGTGCCATTTTTTCTCCGTTTATCCCACTGCATGTGATGACAGCAGCCTCACTGCACTGCTGGTACTTTCTTCTGGTAGCTTCACGAAGACAGAACTCGAAACATTTAGAATGACGTGTGATAATACGCGACAAATCGTTACGCGAACCACTCAAACAACCAACTACACTGCACGAACTGCAGACTGGCTGACGTTTCAGCCATATTTGAGACGGTGCTGCTACACTAGTCAGTTGAGAAATTGTTTTCAACATGGTCGCCTTAAACCGTATCTCGACCTCATCAACATTTCCACGTCGCGTAACATTATTTTCGATGTAGGTTAACGGCTACGGTAGCCAACGTGGAAGTTCGCGAACGACAGTCAACTGTTAATTTGACGCACGTCGCAGTATCGCCACTTCCCTTTCACGAGGTTCTTCAAACGGAACTACACTCTGTATCGACTTAACACGAGATCCACCTATGTATATCGATATATTCTATATACGAGCGGATTCGTCATCCTATATATTTCGTAACGAAAACAATAATAATATATTACAATGAAGAAGGTCCAAAGAATTGTGTTAAAGAATACACTGCGGGTAAATCGATGAAGATTACGCGTGATATTGACTGCAAGTGAGTGTACAAATAAAACGATAAAAAACGTTGTTTAATTATACATTATTGTGAAAGAACTCATTATATTATCTGAGGACTATAAATTATAACAAAACGCGCGATAAAAGTAACGTAAAAAAGAGCTACGTAGTATATCAGATGGTTCTGAATATTATGATTGACTTTTAATTTAATTATTTACTCCGTTTTAATTATAATTAGTATAGGTTATGACACCTTGCAAACTATCTTAAAAATAACAGATATCATTGACGATTTGATTTGTAATACAAAGAATGACGGTGTAATTCATTCTTGCATTTCTTATTCGTTCTCTCATCTCTTTAGTCTTAGTATTTGGTGCATTTTTAATATCTTATTATAAATTACACAAATTTTGCAATGTATTATAAATGCAATCAATTATTTTAGATTTATTCATTCAAAAACAATTTTTATATTATCCCTTTAGTAAAGATATGGCGCGAGAATATTCTAATTATTCCAGGGGAAGTATAATCGATACTATCGATAGTTGCGATATATTGAAATGATAACTTCAGTACGATTAGTAAATTCAGTGCGCGATTTAATATCAACCGCCGTAAGATTCGCGTGTATATTTTTATTGTTTTCTTTAAACCATCGCGATATATTCAGGTAATTCTAATTGCATTATTAACATATAGCGATTCTAATATTCATTTATGATAATATAAAGTATAAACGCAGTCGTATTAAAGTAGTTTACGTGATATTATGTCCAGTGTACTTCCCTCACTAGAATGTGTGGTTATTTTATCGTGAATAATCTTTCTATGGTTGTATTTTCATTTGTAACTGTATATTTCTATAAATAAATCATTGCGCATACTAATTGTACATACAAATTACACATTTTATATTACTAATACGAAAAGAAGTATGAATGTTACTTTTTTTTATTTCTTTCCTGGAAATTGAAACATCAACCATTTTCAATTAATTTTGGTAGAATTAAATACTTGATTTTATTCTAATCATACATTCTCCTCTGTTACAAGTGTCTCATGGATGTCACACATACGTACGTCATTCAATTGAAGCACCACTACGAACGTATCTTCATCATGAGTCAGCAATGTCGGCGATATTAGCTGCGGAAAGGTGTTCTTGATTATTGCGATCACTGCGATAGGTGAGTCGTAAATTTTCTACCTCGAGAGATTATAGCTTGACAAAGTTGGCTAAGAGACTGAATAATTGCGTTTTCCGTATAAGCATCATACTTATGATGCAGTATTAATTTTAGAAATAGCATTCAATAATGACTTAGCAATTTTAATCATTCCTTTATGCATAATATTATTAACAGAATGATATAATTGATTTAATTGCCTCTGATTTGTGCATCAACGGAAATTATGAAATTTAAAAAAATAGAGAAGAGCGTATCGATTAAAAATATTTTAGAAATCGGTGAAGATCTATAGAGAATTGAAATCGTACAACAGTGTCAGCAATTGTGGTCGTACGATTGATTGTACGAGTGGGTCCTCGATTGACCTATTCTACTTTGAAGGGGTGACGGAAATCACGGGAAGGCCAGAGTATATATCCCTTCCACTAACGGATTTAGTAGTAGAGGATGCGTTAAGCGAGACACTATTTACTTGTTCTCGTTCCGTTAATTAACTAGGATATCTAGCGTTTTCATTCGTCTTCGCAATAATAAATTCTATAATCATCCATTACGTTGCTATTATAAAGATCATCAAAGTATTTTCATTTCACTTTTACGTAGGTATCGAAACAATAGATAATTACGTTCAATTAAAAACATACCTACTTACCTTCCAAAGCTCGCATCTTGCAGTCAATTTCGCAAGAAGTCAGTGACACATTAACCCCTGGAAACTAATTTCTTAAACGGAATAGGAAACCTCGTACATGATAACGAGTGCCACATTTCACGTACGACTATCATGACTCACGTGGCCTCTTCGTTACCACCAGCATCTCGAAGGGTTGACAATCGATAATGGAAAAGAAACTCTTTTTCCCGCGTTCGAGGAGAGATGTGGTCCCGGAAGGGTTAAACAGGGCTCGTTGGCGGTGCACGGTTCAGCAGAACTCGGTCGCCCGGAGGCCGTGGCTCGAAGGGCGTAGGTTGGCCGGATTTCGCTGCGAGGGGCCGATTGCGCCTCGCTGCTGGTAATTAGTGGGGTGCGTAGCAACGCGTGCTTCACCCTTTTGTGAGACACACGGGCTGCTCGACGTAATGACGTCACCATCGTTCGTTCCATCGGGATCTGGCTCGACGGAACCGACTCTCTCGTTCCTCTTCGTCGTCTCCCTTCCCGCGGTTCGACGTAGCGCCAGGTCTTATTACGCGTCGAGTGCCTCGCACGGTACGGTCTGTTTTTGCCTCGCGACTACCACCAGCCGGATGTGCATGTTTCCTCGAGATTGAAGCCGGGGATGAGCGCCCGTTTTTGCCCCCGCGGAATCACTCGCCTCGCGTTTCTGCTGCTCGTCGCACGGATTGCGAGCGCGTTTCCGTCGCAGAGGATCCCTGGCGGAGACGAGTCGCGGAATTTGCTTTCGCGTTTCAGTTCCCATCCGCGAGGTTTGAAATTTTTCCCGGGGACCGCGCGATGACGTGGTTTCAGCGGCGCGTGGGTGGTAACAGGCAGTCGCAATTTTTATCGCCTCAGTTCCCCGAGACCCAATGTAAAATTGAATCCCCGCGTGGGTGGGACGAGGATATTATTCTTGAAATGTATTGAAAATATTCGAACACACAGGTTTTAATGTATCAACAGTTTATTGATTCACTGTACCATTTATTTTGTTTCATTATTTAGTGGAAAATGGCTAGAGAACGATGTTTTACGAATTACATGCGTGTTTAATGTTTATAGGGGACTTTTACTCGTTATTTTTTAAGAACCAACTGTGTTTCTTTAAGCTTGTGTGATTGTTAACAGCTAAATATTGTGAAAGCCTGAAAACATTTCTAATTCAGCTCAACAGGCGTACCTAAGTCCGCGTTCGTGCAACCAACCGCGGATAATTCAATAAATCAACGTATTGGCAGGATTACAGATCCGTACGCGTTATCGTATCGCCGCCGCTGGAACTCGATTGCGTCTCATAATAAATTAAAACCCTCGGCTCTTGGAAAGAACGGGCGACGATACCCGTAATTTTTGTCCACAAGTAAGAAATCAATACTCTGATACGGTTATAAATCCACAAGATGGCGACAGAACGCGCGTATCGTGTTTGATCTTTCGCGCTCGTAGGCGAGGGCGAAGGGATAGGGGTTGCGCGGGATGAAAGGACGAATAGCTTGGAGGAACAAATAAAAACGCGAGATCGACGCGCACACCGAAAGATAACTTATCTTCGAGGCTATAAAAATATTCAGGACTGTAACGCGACGTGGATTCAATTTTGCCTCGCGTCCGCCTCGATTTCCACAAAATCGCCGTTTCGAATTCGAAAGAGAAGAACCCGCTCGATCGCGAAAAAAGGAAAAAAAGGAATCAACTACGACGGATCGAATCTCGCACGGGAACTCGAGTGTTCCGCTAAAAGGGAAGAAAAAAAGTGTCGCGCTTAGATTCTTTTTTCGACGCTGGGCTTCAGGATAGATTGTGCGAGGTGATAAGAAAGAAAAAAACTGGATACGAGAAGAGATCTTAATAATACACAAATTTTATTTTATTCATTTTTTTTTCTTCCCGCAGAATCGAGGAAATCATTTGTTGAGAGAACAAAACCTCTGCAATACGAATAGCAGTTACAAGTAAATATGTACAATAATATAAGTAGTTGCCTTTCTTTTTTTTTTCATTTTTCTGGTTTTTGCTTTATCATCTGTTTCCTGTTTTCTCTGTTTTTTTTGTGGTTTATTACTCCTACTTTCGCACTGTTAATGATAATCGATAATGATAATCAATTAATTAATTAAGAATAATAATGATAATAATTATAAGAATCGTACTGAATCATCATACATCCACCCGGTAAATGGAGGTTCAATCGTAGGCATACTAATTATCGAATCGTGACAATATTGACAAATTGACAGAACGTGCCATTTTATTTAACTTACTTTGCATTCCATCCATCTTTCTCTCTCTCTCTCTCTCTCTCTCTCTCTCGTTCTCGCACTATTTCACCCCTTCTCACCTTCTCGATACAATCTCTCGGTTTATTATCTCTCACATTTCACCCGTTTCTCGCTTCATTCCTTCTTACAATTCCCTCTTCACCCCTGGCACACAACAATTTCATCAAAATTCTCGTGTTTCTTATTCGCGCGCAATCGTTAGGCTTACACTCGACACTTACGCACCGAAACCTCTCTCATTCTCTCCACTGGCATTCCCCCTTTAACCCTCCCAACCCCCCGCACTAGTATTTCGCCGGATAACCCATGGTGCTCACCCCTTACCCACCCAAACCCCGCTTTCAATCCCTGCATCACCCCTTTTCCTCATCGCCTCTTCATTCCACCCCTCTGTTCATCGTTTTCGTCTACCGTCCAGAAAAATCTTCATTCCCGATAGGTCGACCAACCGCCCCTTCCATCCCTTTACCGCGCCACATTTTTTTCTCTTTTTCTTTTGTCAGTTCGCTAAGATTAAGTCCGCTAAGCATCCCCTACCATTGATTAAATGCTCATCGCGACGACAGAGCTGAACGTGGACCGCGTTTCACCCCCGTTTACTCGCTCTCCGTCCTCTGTTTCAACAGTGTCCCCATCCCCTGTCCCTCTCTCTTTTCCTCCCTTACGCGCACGCACACCACCCCAATCCACCCCTTTCGCTCGATCCGCGAGAATTCTCGTCGATCTCTCGCGTGGGCGATCCTCCGCCGTTCAACCTTCCGCGCACCTGTCCTGTCCGGTTCCATCCACCCTAACCCACCCCTATCTGCCCCATTTCCACCCGCTCGAGTCGGTTCTGCCGGTTAAAACCTCTCTCGTGCGCTCACCCTCCTGAGGATCGTCCTTGCCCGGGCTCTACTCGTCTCTTTTCCTTCCCTTTTACACCCCTTGCCTGGGCCAGAGGGACGTTTTTTGTCCGTGGCAGGTTTACGTGGCTCAACAACGACCGAGAAAAGGACCGCACTTTTCGTCTGAAGGAGTATCGCCACGCGGCAATTGTGCGATTGCTACGTAGGCAACCGTGAAACGTACGCACCCGCACCCCCTCGTCGTCCTTCTTGTCTGCATACCGCACGCCCACTTCTGTCTCTCCCCGTGTTTCCGGCTACCCTGCGCGCTCACCAGCCACTGGTTCACCCCATGTCGACGTCGTAGTATCTCGCGACACAGCACGGATTCGAATCTCTGGTACCCGAGTAGACATTCTCCTCGAGTTGGTGACAAGAGTCGAGCGAACTGCGCTCGAGGTACCATTTGTGTTTAAGCCAGATTTTCGCGTGCGGATGTTATCGACGCTTAGGGAATTTTATTGCACATCAGTTCGATTCGATATATGGTATAAGAGTATTGTTAATGAATGTGAAGTTTTCAAAGAAAAGCTAGGTTTCCATATGCGAAGGTTATTGCGTTATTTTTGTTGCATATGGAAACGCGTCGATTCGATCGGTACTTTTAATTATTTGTCTGTGAGAGACGTTATTAAGTTTCGAAACTTATGGTACCAATGAGTTTTTGCTTGAATTCCACGATGATAGCTTTTCTCGACTACTTCGACGAGTTTGTGTGTATGGATAATACCCTAAACCATTATTTTTGGTTAACGATTTGACGCTCGAACTGAGGAGGACCAGTGACTGTATTTCTTTTAGGAAAATCGACGAGCTGCAAGAGCACGAACGATCCTCGAGTTACAATACCAAGTTTTAACTGTACGATAGAGCGGAACAGGAGACGACACTCGCGTTCTCCCCTTCTTCATCCTCTGTCTCTTCGTTTCATTTTTCTCGAAATGTCTTTTTTTTTTTTGTTTGTTCCAGTTTGTTTGCTTCTTTTCTCTTGTGTTTTCGTTTTACTGTTTTTGGTATCTCGTTTTCTCTGAAAAAGAAAAGCCCACCTCGCGATAATGACACGTTACAGCGACGTGTTGGGTTATTAAAATAGTTCCGTAGACCTTTCTCGTTAACACTCCCCATCATCGTTATTCTCCTTCCACTTCATCGTCTCCTTCTTCTTCCAGCAACGATCTTCGTCGTTTTCGATTTTCTCGTTTTTTATTTTTTTGTCGTTAAATAGTAATCATCTAAACAATGAAAGCGGCAAAATGTCTCGAGGAAAAAGGTGTCCCTGAGCGCGACGGAGGGAGACGACGACGACACAATGCTTCTTTGGGAGGGGAAAAAAAAAGAAAAAAAAAATAGATACCGTTCGTCGCCCTTCGTCGTCTTCGTCCTTTTCACGCCCACGATTTATTTAGTCGCACCTGCGCAGGACTGCGCGACACGTCCAGATTACTGTAAAAAGTTAGTTAACTATTATTTACTCGACGATTCCGGTTCTATTTTTGTACATTTTCACTTTTTTTTTTCTTTTAATTTCATTCCTTGGTTCCTTACTTCGTTATTTGTTTCGTTTTGCGTTTGCTGGTCGAAAATCAAGAGATCCCGGACGGGTCGGATCCGTTCCGCGCAGGTATTCGTAAAAAGAGGGGACGCTCTTCTCAAAAAGTTGCATCATTTGTGAAATCGCATCTCAACTAAGTTCCTATGTTCTTTAAATCCTTATTACAAGTACGGTAGTAATAGTAGTAGAAGTAGTAGCAGCAGTAGTAGTAGTAATAGTAGTAGTAGTAGTAGTAGTATTAATAGTAGGTTTTTTCTTCACTTTTTTTTTTTTATTCGTTTTTATGTTTAAGCATTTTTTTATCCTTTAGTTTTTCTGGTTCTGATAATCTAATAGACATCTAAAAATAACACCCATTTTTTTCATTATTATTTCATATTTGTATTTTTTCTCCTTATATATCATCTTTTTTTATTTTTATTTTTAGTTTATCGAGCAAGTATTACTTAAAGGTTCCTTAAACGTTAGACTGAGGGCCGCGTGACACGCACAGTGAGCTCAAGCGTTCCGCGATCAATTCGCTTCTTCCGGGGGAGCAAAGGAAAAGAGAAAATAAAAACTAGTGAAAGAAAAGAAATCGTGTCGTTCCCTCGGCGGTGTGCTCGTTCAAGCCCGCGCGAAATTGATTCTCGATCGAACCGTCCCGTCGGAAAACCGCGCCTCTCCTCTCCTGCCCGAAATTCGAAACGAATTAAACGCGCGACGCGTCCGCGAACGATTTTTAACGCCGGCAAAACTCGACAGGCCTTTAAACGACACGTACCAACGTCACCGAGGGTGCTGTTCGAATAAAACTCGCGTCGCACTTGAGCTCTGAACGAACCGCAGCTTTTGCATACCATCGTTTGAATTATACATCTTACATATATTTCTAGCGGCTGGAGTAACAAGTTTTTTTTATTTTTGTCGTTCGTTTTTTTTTTTTTTCGTCAGCTCAATACTGCATCAATTCATATTGCTGCTGTTGTGATCTGTGCCCAAACCGTCATTCGCGATAAACCATCCACGCTAATTACGCTACGTCCTCCCATTAACTTTGTCTTCTCTCGTCTACCCTCAACTTTTATTCCCTTCCCTTCCTTTCTATCCTCCCTGCTTTCACACGCGTGCCTGAGACATTTCTTTCCACGCGTTGGTGCATCGATCCTCCTCGTTACGCTCAACCCCCCATCCGCCATCTCGCGATTCAACCTCCCCCCTCCCCCCTAATCCCCTTGCTCCGAAAAACCAAAAATTGTCAAGTTCCCACCTCGATCTCCCATCTCTCTTTCTCTCTCCATCTCTCATTTACCCTCCGTTTCCACTGCTTCCCGTATTTTCTCCCTCTCGTGTTAATTTTAATATCACATTTTCATGGGAACAGACTGGCCCGATATATCTTTGAAACGGAATCTGGTGGTAGCTGATTCGTCTTAACCAATTCCCTGATTTCTTGTTTTTGTTCGTCTGTTTTGTTAATTCCATTTTACGCGAGGCGTTCGACGCGGAAGCAATTAAAAAGAAATCAAGGCAGTGGATCTCTTAACGTGCTCGAAAATTTGTCGAAAAGGTTATTGAACAAATTGCGAAACGTGCGACACGTAAAATATCTGTGTTCGTTAATTTTGTTTCGATAAGGATTGTTAGAAGTCAGATTACAGTTGGGGAAATGGTGGATAAGGATCGTTGGGGTGGTTTAAAGACACGCGAGCGCCACGTTGGGTATAGAAAAAAATCGGCATCGATAAATATCCATCGCATGCGTATCCAATTTGAGCTCGTATCGATTTTCGACTTTCGTCGGTCGTGTTGGGCGAAAAGCAAATCGCAATACATCGGGCGAGTATGTCCCTGTTTTTTTTTTTTTTATATATAGAATACATACATCTTTATCTCGCTACAAGGTACTACGAACCCAGATCAAAAAACGATAAGATCCATCGTTTTCCTTTATTTATTATTAGTATTATTTTTTTTTTTTTATGTTTTTCGTAAGAGATATTTTACGGCACGTACAACGACTGGATGGCAACGACGAAACGAAAGCAAACGTTCACGTGAACGCGTGAAAAAGATTGAAAACAAATCGAAAGAAATTTTAAAACAAGTAATAATAAACAATAGTAGAGGAAAGGAAATGAAAAAGAAAGAACGGAAAAAAAGAAAAAAGGAATCATACATATGTTATAACTTTCACGAAGGTGCGTTCATCAACGATCTACACGTTCAAGAGACATTCATCGTTAATAATCACTTAATGAAACTTCTTACTTGTAAAATGTTAATTACATTTGTTTTTTTTTTCGTTTGCTCGTTATTCCTCCCGCCGACCTTTTTTTTTTTTTTTATTTAAACAGGTCTCCGTTTGTTACTTTTGTAGACTCGTTCGTCTAATTTACCTTATGCTTCTTTTTCTCCATTTTTTTGTATTTTTTTTTTGTCGCTTTTTCAATATTTTACTTCGTGGTGGTTCTTGGTGGTTCCCTCGTTCTAACCCTCTCACACCTTTGTCGTGCTCCCTTTTTCGTCTCTTTCCTTTCACTTCCCTCCCATCACGCTTAATTCGTTTCCGTATCGTCAGCCAGAGAAAAAAAAAAACGAAACGTCCATACTCGTCGCTCGTGAATCGAAGGATTCCCTAACCTCGTCCTCTATCGAAAATCAACGGCGTGTAGTCCTTTCTCTCCCCGTCAGCCCGTATTCCTCATCACTTTCGCCCAAGTCTCGCCGACTTGGCGAACGACAGCCAACGCGGAGCTGGCGACGCCCATTAAGAAAATAAGTATACGAGGCGATAAATCAATCCAACGTGTCTTCATTTTATTACCCCCGGCGACGTTCGCGTAAGCACGACCATCCTCGACAAAGCGATGAAAGCGAAGAACCGACGGAAGTTGGAAAAGTTGAAACGCGAAAGGGAAAAAAATCGAAAATCGTGACGGCGAGAAAGAAATCGCGGTAATTACGATGATGTTAACACATAGAGGCAATTAGCAGAAAGAAATCGTGTTCGAAGATCACGTGTCGCGAAAGGTTCGCCCGTTTCTCGTCCCAGATCGACCGGAGGCGCGCGTGCACGAGTGTGGATCGAAAGTAGGGGTAGATTCGCCGCGAAGGAGGCGTTCTCGAGTGGCTTTCCCGATGGAAACGATCGGCGTCGAGGCTCGTCGATCGCCTGAACTTTTCGAAAGGACAGCCGAGGACCTTTTCAACGCGATCGCTCCCTCCACAAATCCCAGCCTTTCCCATCGTGCACACCGCTCGATCTCGAGTCCCACCTGTTTCATATTTGATGTGTATTATACGGCCGCGGTAAATCATCTGCAACAACCAATATGATTGCGTTTCAGCTATAGAATATGGTCGATTGTTGATACAACAACGACTGTACGGGAGTATCATTTACGTTTAATATTAAAAAGTCGCGGCATTGCCTTGCTGAAAATATTTCATTCGGCTTGGTCGCTTTCCCGGTGGGATTCGAGAGTTCGTTCTAGGTCTCGCCTTCCCCTTCTTCATACTCGTTTCGATCCTCGAGAACACCTTCATCGAAGTCTCTCGCGTTGGCTGTCGTTCGCGTCTCGATGCTATCTTCGACCCTCTAAAATTTTCGTTCCATCGACGCGTCTAAAAACCTTCGTCTTCGTTGTTTCCAATTTTTCCACCGACTTCCCTATCACGGATCGTACGCGATCACGTCCGTCAATGTGTCGTTCGCAGCTGAAAATCGAGGGTGCTCATCGCGAAAAAAAAACTTGGAACGCGCTCTCTCTCTCCCTGCCTCGAGATCATCCCCCTCGCGACATATAAACGGTCATCGTATCATCTCTCCCTCGTTCCCTCTTTTTCTTGTCACTTTTCTTATAAACTAAACGCCGTCTCGAATACCGTTTTCGTTTATTATTTTCTTTTGTTGCTTCTCGTTTGTTACTTTTAATCAGAGATCACTCGTTACGTTTGGTAATCAGTCTATCTGGTCGCGCGTAAACCTAGCCAGAAATCTCGACTCGAACAACCGCCGCCTCGCTTCTTTGGTTCAGGAATCAGGGATCGATCTCGCGTCGACCTGTTACGTACAAACCTCGAGAGACTTGAAGGGATAGTTTCTGATTTTTTTTCTGTTTGAAATTTGGTGATTAAAACCTTGAGTCGTCTATTATGGCTCGTTCAACAAGACGATGGCCAGTGATGGTCACTGAAGTGAAATAGAAAAGACATATCTGTCGATCATTGCATACAACTTTTGGCGCGCGAATGTCTAATTTGTTTCGATCGAACATCATCCTGTTGAACGAGACAGAATTTCTTTTGTTCGTTCTTCGAGTTAGAAATTGTTTGAATAAGAATTTTGCGATTGGAGTAATGAAGGAACCCAAGGACGATTGTTTCGAGGGTGTATTTTTTACAGGAGACATCCGAAACGGTGGAACAGGAGTCGCTGGATCGTAACCCGTCAGCTTTCCCCAGCGAAATTCCACTCGAGCCGCAAAGTGGAAACTCGTAGTTCTAACTAGACGGTCGATCTCTCTCGTTCGTCGCGATCGCTGTTGTGTAACAGGTCCCTCGTCGATCGATCACCCTTCCCAGACCACTTTGGACCCTTATACGATCTTATTTTCTTTCGAAACGCTCTCCGCTACGACATTCCCTCTAATTAGCTTCTCGCTGCACCTTTTTCGCACACGTCGAAAAACAATACTCCCCGGTTTAAGCCAGTTCGACACGTGCCGATACCATTGGCGCCGCCTCGTTCTACATGGATACAAGCCAATCGAATCGGCGACCGCTGATCGCTCCGCCAGAATTGTAAAGCGCAGACCAAGCGCGTGCATCCTCCTGGTTTCATTTAAACTGGCATATTTCCGACGCAGGCGATCCTGCACGCGGGAAACTGGCTTAACGCTCGCGTTCCACCCGCCTCCTCAAAGTGTACACCGTTCTCGTCTCGCTTTTTCCCCTTTTCCCTGTTCCTCCTCCGCCTCCCTGTCGTTTCCTCGTGACACCGAGAAAGACGTCTCGAAGGAAGTAACACGTGATCGCGCAACAACAACAGGTGGTGCCTCGGTTCAAGCCTCGAACAAGCAACGAGGGACTTACAGGAATTTGTACTCTTTGAATGCGTGTGTTGTTACAACGAAACGATGTGTTAAAACGTTTACTTATCACGTAGTAAAGATTACGACGACCCGCCTCCACCATCAAGGCGACTCGTATTATCCCTTAATTATAGAGTTTTACGTTACGATTCACGTATACGCGTGTTTTACTCATTTTCTCACCATCTTCTCTCTTCTTCTTTATTTATTTATTTATTTTCATCTTTTTTTTTTTGGTTTATTTTATTTCTTTTTCCCGTGAGGATTGTGTGTGTGTGTTGTGTGTACGTGTGTGTGTGTGTCCATGTTATGCGTGTTCACGTTTGCGTGTAAATGTGTACGTCTGTATGTACGCGTGTTCTTACTTTAGAAGTGTGTACGCTATGCCTTCGATTACATCCCCGCTCCCGTTTCCTTTTCGTATTGCGCTTTCTTCCCCCGTCTGTATTTCTCGCCCCCTTCCCGATCGTTCTCCGGTTACGCGTTTGCGTGTGCTCGTCGAAAGGTGGAGGTTCTCTCTGGCTTGCGTTAATTAACCGTAGGGCTCCCGAAGAAATCCGTCCGCAGGCCTTCTACAAGTCGACCTCTGCGAGCCAATTCGCAATTAACTTTCTCTGTTCCCCACCACGCGGGACCATAATAATTCCACTGCGGTCTTCAATCGCACCCTCTCCGTAACACGGATTTCGCTAGACCAATACACGTCCCTCCAGAGTGACTGCTGCTTCTTCATCATCTCCCGCGATCGCACACCTCTCGCTCCTTCTCCCCTTCGACGAGGATTCCTGCCTCCTCGCTTTCCTTTTTTTTTCCACTGCTTCTTTTTTTTCTCCTTATACAACGCCCACGCAATCATCGCAGGCTGTGCAAGAACGAAGGTGCCCGCGAATAACGATCCCTCGATCGAACGCCTCGATCGTCAAAGGACAATCGATCGGGAATCGTCCTCGTGGAAGCGTGAAAAACATCGCCCCACGACTTCTCTCATGCGTGTGTACCTATCCGAACGAACGTCCCCCGTTTCATCTTCCTCCTGTTCCGTCGCCTTGCTCCTTTGTTTCCAAGGGACCCGCGCGCCTCCAATCGAATTCCTTTTTACCAAAGAACACACAGCCGACTTCCGTGGAACGCGTCGTCAGCGCGAGACAAAGAAGCACGCGCGCATCCAGCTCCTGGTGGCTCTCTTGCTTTTTCCTCTTCCCTTACGTCGGGGCCGAAAGTAAAGGTGGAAAGTCAAATAGCCCGTGTCACGGAACGTGCCACCGCTGTTCATCGAATGCGACAGTGGCTGCGACAAAATGATGTTTCCACGAAACGACGTGTACCACCCGCTGGCGAACGTTCACCGTTCTTCCTTCCCTCGATCAGCGTTTCGCCCATTTGTGGCTCCTTCTTCGAGTACGTGACTCTTGGCGTATTTTCCCCGCTCCTATCGCTCGTCCTGGCCCTCTGGATAGGCCTACAGGCGGCAACCACGCGTTAAACCAGACTCGACGCTCTTTCCAATTCGTGTTCGAGGCTCGTCGCACGGAGCAACCAGCATGGACACCTCGGACGTCTGACCGTGGAAGAGATACGTTACGAAGGGATCGATCGAAAGGGTCGACGAAAGTCTCGAGGATGTTGGGTGAAAGCGGCCAACTAGGCTGTCCCGCTTGCTGTTTCGCGCCAGCGCGCGTTTATTGCTAGGATTCTCCACGAATTTCGTCGAGGCCCGATCGATCAGAGGCAGAGAGAAAAAGAGAGAGAGAGAGTGAGAGAAAGAAAAAAGGAGAGAGAGAGAGAGAGAGAGGGTGGAGATGAGGGAGAGAAAAAGACGCGTACTGTCCTTTCGGTGATTCGTCTGTGCCTTGACGTCTGATCGATCGTCGAGATTCCCCGCGATCACGTCGATCGATACGGAAACCGTCTTCCTTACCGACGCTCCCTTCGAGATGGCTCCTCGTCGAGAAAGAAACGCTCGTAATTCGCCACCCGTCCTCTTTCTCCGCTCGTTTTCTCTCCTCCCGATAAATTTAGTCTCCCTTAAAAATATGTACAATACTCGATCGACAATTTACACGCGACGCTCCTCTCGGTTCATCCCTCCGTGCTCGTTTCTCGCGTTTCTTTCTCGCAGTTGCGTTACTCCACGCAAACCAGGGACGCGTTATCTCCTCATAAATATTGTTTCACAACGAGACGAGGGTTGGTCCCCTCTCTTCTTTCAACCTTCTCTCTGTCTCTCTCTCTCGCTCCCTGCTTCTCGACAGATCAGTCTCATTGATAGCCATGGTGTATCGCGTGCGTTTCGCTCTTCCCTCTTATTCTCAGTGCTGATTCGACGCTAACCGATCCTCCGGCTGGCTGCTCGAAGTCGTCTCCGCGTTCTCCACGCGCGCGGAGGCCACACGCGTTGGGTTGCACGCTCGTACACGCGCGTACACACGGTGCTGGGCGCCCTTTCGATGATCAACCCGCGTCTTGGGGCCCGCGCTGCAAGGGTGCACCAAAGGGTGAACGCGTAGGCGCGTGTACGGTAGCCAATGTTTCGCACGCTCTCGATCTTCGTACGCTCGAAAACGGCTTCTTCTCCCTCTCGTTACTCTCTTCTTCTTGTTTCTCACCCTTTTTTTTTCTTTTTTGTTTTTCAAACCCCCCAACCCGCCCTCGTCGTCCCTTTCACCCGTCCTCTTCCACCACCCCCTCTTCCTACTCCTCCTCCTCTTCTTCAACGCCCTCAAATGCTCTCCCTCCACGTTCTTCCGCCGCCACCGCGCCACCTCTTTATCTGCAAATAGCCCAGAGGTACGGACGTGAGAATTTATTTGTCCACGATCTGTGTATTGCTTTTCATTCCCTCCTTTTTTCTCGGGGCCGCGTTTCATCTAGGCGCGGAGCCCGCCGTGAAAAAAAGAAGGGAGGGAGATTTACATTCTACGGATCTACGTGTACATATTTCGCGAGAAATATGGGGGCTATTCTTTGGCATTCAAGCGCTAAGGGAGTGGAATTCGATCGAGCCGTCGTTTGACACATGTGCAGGACGATCGCGTGTGACAAAGATGCATCACGGTGTAGAAGCGAATTTTTCTCTCTTCCAGAACAGTTCAATAACCTCCTCCCCCCCCCCCTGCGAGCCAGGTTTCGCGTTTTAAGAAAATAATTATACCGGGAGGATCGATACGAACTGTCATCCGAAGTGATTCGTTTCGAGTTGTTTTGAAATATGAAGGGGAACTTAAAAATACAGACAATCGATGTGTGACTTGAAAGTGCATAGTGCACCAGAGGGGGTTAAATATTTCGTTCCTTTGCTTTTAATTCAATTGCACTTGAAAGTCGCCACGAGAGTGTTATCGAGACTTCTTCCTCTTGGAACTTGTCGTATGTGAAAAATACACGCAACTTTGTAAGCTTCTACACTGTTCGTTCGAACTTTTCTATTATCGAAACAGCGAAGAAATTTTTTCACAATATTTTGAAGCCTGACACCGTATCCGGATAACAATTTCATCTGACGGAAGAGATTAAATTTTACCTTCGAGACGGTGTTATCTGAGAAAATATTGTGCGAAATTACTTTAGCTTCTCGAATCTCATTCGGAATAATGAATAACTGGGAAAAATAAAGGACCACCGGGGGAAGTAATAGAAATGGCCGGCCCAGTCTCGTGGAGTGCAATTTCACAAGGTGTAATCGATGCTTTTAAATGCAGCTTCTACTTCTGTATCACAGTTGAGGTACCAAACGAATCTACCAGCCGATGTACTTTCCTCGCTCTAATTTCTTATTCGTACCTAATGCATTAATTTACTAACCAATACAATCTTTAACAATTACGATTTTTCTATTAAACGTTGATTAAAATCTCCGCTAGAACTCGTGTGCAGGGTCTATAAATATTTCCTTCTATAATATTAACAATTTCGATCGATCCTATTAATCGTTACATTCTAATTAGTATTGATTAATAATAATAACGCGTGTAACAAAATAATATATATATAGAATAAAGATTTTCTTTCTGTTAATCTCTATTAATTCTATTAATTTTTATATACACGTAGTATATTATGCACTAAGCATGTTTTTCTAAATGTATGCTTCTCGAACATACGAAAGAATACTAACACGTTTGACTTCTAAAGGAAATGTTGTTCTCGTACACCTGTTTGTTGTCTCGTTGACGAACGAAACACAAAATTCTATTTAACGTGTGACGTAAAATGGTGGGGGAATCGAGGGGGAATCGGGACTCAGGACATTAGTGTATCGTCGAACGACCTACCGATTAGACGTGTCTTCCGACGTACGTAACCTTGCTTACCGACTGCGTACTATTTACAGCGTATTAAGTCGCGACCAATTAATTGATTCTAAAATCTTGTAGGATCTGCATTAAAATATACGCGTTTAAAGCCAGTGTCTATAAAATATCGCTATAAAAGCTCTGAATCTACGACAGTGTTACTATCTGTAATATATTTTAAACGATTTAAACAAGAAAAACTGAATAAAAACATGTAAGCACGAATATGATATATATATTTATAAAGTATAACACGATTGCTATTATATAGAAATCGTACATTGTCTACAGTGTGTTAAGCTTTCTTTGTACACTTTTTTCATTGTTTATTTTATCGTTTAGATTGTTCAGGTACTACTACAAGTTGTCGAAGCAAGATTTGAGTGTGGATATCGCACGGTTTCAATGCAATTATTTTCGTATCGTTGCTTCAAGCGTTCGATTTTGCTTTGTTACAGGTTAAAAGTTTGGGAGAAGTTTGTGTTGGGAGTATGGACGCCATGATGGTTACCGATCAAGCTGCAAAACTTTCCTGTCATCCGTGTCTGTTCGCTGATTATAATTTATACAGTTGCACTAGTTCCTGTCTCGAAAGGATCTGGCTGTGCTCCAGAAACCAATCACGTAAGTAGCTTTGTACTTCCAATTTTATGCTTTGCATTTTAATCGAATTTTTAATACGTATTTAGAAACTGTCTCTGAACTCTTTCTCCGGTCGATTGAAAAGTCGAAGCGAAGTTTTAAAAATATCCCGTTGGATTATAAAGCAAGCGTGTTTTATATTAGCGAAAATAATTGGAGTTTTAATACCGTAACGTCTACGTCTACGTGAGATTTTAATGAAGTTTCAATTTTCATTCTTATTAAATTTGAAATTATTAGCATTACAATTTTAAAGTTATTAAAACGTAACAGAGTTCGAATTTTTATTACTGCAGTTCCAGATGTATTAAAAGTTAACTCGCATCCTGCGAATTAATTGAGATACGCTGGAGAAAGATACATTGGCTGGTATATGTGTCGCACCTTGTCTGTACCTTTATCGATTTTATCAACGTTGATGGTATAATCGGTTGGCGATTATAGTAATTTCTATTCTGTGCAAATCGTAGCAAAATTTTTCTGAGTGATATTTCCTTTCTTTTTCTGAGGACAAGAGGTGCAAGACGATTAAATCTGTCCAATTACTCATTCCGTTACAACTTAGCGGGAACGCTATTCTATTTCTTGAAATTTAAGGACTTGGGGGACAAGTTCGCGAGGGAA